>NT_177527.1:481-53421 GCF_000188095.3 Bombus impatiens
GCGAAAAAAGAAGTCGAAAATATAGAATAAAAATTGTTTTTTTTTTTAATTTTTCCATCGAGACAACGGCCTACAGTGAGCGCCGTTATAACGTACCGCACGTGTACCGAACGAAAATTCAAAGTCGATTTTCTCGAAAAGAAAGCCTCGAACGAAAAATTTTTATTCTATATTTTCGACTTCTTTTTTCGCGTAGAATCACCCCCTTTCCGCTTGTACCATCAGTTACCAACCACCCTGTGTTACTTTATATTGTATACTAATTTGTTACTTTAAATATATTCGACGGTTTTAACGACGAGCAATCTCGTTCAATAAATCTCACGGTCAAACATTCTACACAAGTCTTCTACAGGTCAAACATACAGCTATGTTATTCCAAGAAGACAAACCGAATAGAAGAACAATATGCGTATAAGATGCTTGTAATCCGGTTTACAAATCATCGTCCTAAATTTTTGTCCGCTACTACTGTAGAAAGCGTTTCAAAAATTTGACGAGTTTCAATAAGTAAAGAAGACGTTTCACTCTAAGTACAAATAATATAAACGTCAGCAAGTTTCTTAAGCGTTTCGAGAAACAGCTTGACAAAGTATATCACGGACAAATTTATGATCCTAAAATCGCGGGCAGACGATTTTTTAAACACGAGAGCGCGGAGACAAAGAATAGCAGTCGGAAATGCAGCTGGTCAAAAGGTTGAGATAAGATGCAAAAACACGTAACGCGACTAGTCACGCAATTAAGGACGAAACAAAAGGGCAGACCTCTTTTTCCCGCGCATGAAAACGCTGCCGCGTTTCCCTTCATTTCCTTTCCTTTATCTTCGCGTCCACCCGGCTACATATATGCGTTTTCCTTCAAGCATTTCGCTATACGAACCGTAATTAAGTCTCCACTTAATCTTTTATGCCCAAAGTCGCAGCGTAAAATGGAATTTTTCGCTTTCTTCCCGTGTGTTTTTTCACTATATTCTGCCGGAAGATCGTCCGTAATCTTCATTTTTAGTCACAGAGGAATTAACCGTCTCTTTGATGTGAAAACATGGGATGCAATTTTCTTGTTTTGTAATTTTATTCTTAACACACAGGCTCTATACATTTGAAATATTATAAATAACGATATTAGATTCGTTCCAGTACCGTACTGAGATATAATACAACGAACGGTGCTACAGCGAATAATTTTTATCAACAATATCAAGATATTATGGCTTATCGTTATTTATCTTTATTTTTGTATGTATTATATACTATTTTTTTACTAGAGATAAAACTAAAGTTTAACGATGATATGATAAAATTAAACGTTTATCGTCTTTTAATTGCTGTTCGAAAATATATTTTTGTTTCTGTGACAAAATATGTTTTCAAACCTCTTTGAATAAGTCAAATACACGAAATCGATAAATGTATATAAATAGACATTAGTGATCGAACATAAATAATTTCTTTAAATTTTGCTGTTTTTGGTTTCCAATAGTCTTTGTTATATTCAAATTAATGCCTGGCCGTTGTTCAATTAGCGAGCAAGGCTTCTCGACTGACAATATCAGTTACCGAACCGTTTCGATGCGTCATTTAGGTAATCCATGGAAATGCGCGAGCAGCGTGCATGAGTCCGGTACGAATTTATAGGAGGATATTACTAGGGCATTATAAATTAATAGCGGTGACAAAACTATTTGTATGGTTGATTAATGCCGCGATTCGTAATACGCGGATAACGACGGTACCAAAACGGTCCCACGAAATCGATTGTAGCACGCTATTTAAAATAATTGTCACGAGAGCGATATACAGAGTGGTTGGTAATTGGTGGTACAAGCGGAAAGGGGGTGATTCTACGCGAAAAAAGAAGTCGAAAATATAGAATAAAAATTTTTCGTTCGAGGCTTTCTTTTCGAGAAAATCGACTTTGAATTTTCGCTCGGTACGCGTGCGGTACGTTGTAACGGATCTCACTGTAGATCGTTGTCTCGATGGAAAAAATAAAAAAAAATTGTTATTCTATATTTTTGACTTCTTTTTTCGCGTAGAATCACCCCCTTTCAGCTTGTACCACCAGTTAACAACCACCCTGTATACTCAGACGCGGGAAGATTGAATTTCTTTTCGAATCTGTCTTTGGTGCCTTTTCTACAACGGCGTAAATATACTCAATGAAATTACATCTCTAAGCTTGTTAAACAATTATAGATGATCCATTTGCGATACGACAAACATAAAAGCGAGACAGACGAATTTAATCTGCGAGTCCACCATTCAAGGTTCAGTATTATTTTATCGAGAGATATGTGGGGTTAAGTCATCAGACGCGTCGTATAGAGACACGAATATTCGAATCGCTTCCTTCTGTTTCGCTAATTCCACTGCACATGTCGCTAATTATCATATTTATAAAACGCTACTGTTCCATATTCAGCCGTGGAAATTTCCAGGAAACTTGGACCGTGATTAATTTTTAACCTAGATTCTCCTTTTCTCTCGCGAAAAAGACACAGTGACTCGTTTTATTTAATTACATGCCATCGTGGAAATAACGAATCTAATGCGTACCGAATTCAAGTCTTTTTTCTAAATACTACGAGAATTAAAAAAAAAAAAATCAAAGTGGAAAGAGAAGAAAGAAAAAAGCAGAACAATAAAAGTCCCTCTATAAAACCTTAATCGCGTGACTTTTATGCGATAAAAGCTTCTTGTCTAGATTTTATCAGGTTTTTTGAAACGAAAAGAAGAAAAATTAAAAGTGATTCTATTTCCTTAGAGATGAGCGAAAGTCTGTGAAGATTGAAATTTTCCCACATCTGTCTATCTTTTTAAACGATCTTAACGAGACTGCAGAAACAAGCCTCTTTTTCAGAAGATGACGCGCCTTGATTTTGTTACGGGAAAATAACGTTCACGGTTTCTCTGGCGATTCACCTGGAAATTCCCCGTATGTAAAAGGGGCGTCATCCTTCCGGTAGAAGAGAAATCTCGTCAACGTAATTTCCATTCCAGCGTGTTGTGTGCAATTTACAGCACGACGCCCGATCCCCGAGCTATTTAAATTGGATTGTCCGCGGTATGTTGGTGAACGCGGATTATACTCGAGATTAATTCGCGAATATACACTTAAGTGATCGTTATATGATCAACGGCATTGCCGTTGTAATAGAATATTGTGTGCTTTAGAATGATAATTTTTCGCTGAATCGCGAACATGAAAGTTGTACAATTTGATATTAATAATAGGAACTCGAGTAACCTGATGAAGATTTTATTAAAATTTACTCGATATCGAGGATTAGGAATCATTTTTTATCAATTTTTCTGTTTCGAAGGAAACGTCTTTGAAATCCTTGGAAAATATTCCAAAATGAAAGTTGAAGATATAATAGCATTAAATGTAATAAAATGTACTGTTAAGAGTATGTTTATATTATTTATATATTTATTTTAAAATGAAAATTGAAGATATAGTAGCATTAAATGTAATAAAAAGCACTGTTAAGAGTATGTTTACTTCATTTATTTATTTATTTCAAAATGAAGGTTGAAGATATAGTAGCATTAAATGTAATAAAATGTACTGCTAGGAGTAATGTTTACTTCATTTATTTATTTATTTCAAAATGGAAGTTGAAGATATAGTAGCATTAAATGTAATAAAATGTTCTGCTAGGAGTAATGTTTACTTCATTTATTTATTTATTTCAAAATGGAAGTTGAAGATATAGTAGCATTAAATGTAATAAAAAGTACTGTTAAGAGTATGTTTACTTTATTTATTTATTTATTTTAAAATGAAAGTTGAAGATATAGTAGCATTAAATGTAATAAAATGTACTGTTAAGAGTATGTTTACTTCATTTATTTATTTATTTCAAAATGAAGGTTGAAGATATAGTAGCATTAAATGTAATAGAAAGTACTGTTAAGAGTATGTTTACTTCAATGAAAAGATGTTATGACAAGATAAGGGATGTGAAATGCAACATTATAGAGACTGTGAATATGTATAATAACTCTGTCACAAGTCAGATACCGCAACGAGACTATGAAAGTAGAATATCATCTGGAGTAGGCAATATTTCTTATTGTAAATAAAAATACAATATCTTTGAAAGCAAAGCATGCGACAAGACGAAGAATAAAGTTATTCCGATGGTGAAACAGTAGCTAATGCGGTTAGACATCAAGAGTGAGAATATTATATCACCTAAAGCAGACAGTATTTATTGTTCTATTATAAAATTGTTAAATAGATAGTACATTTGTATTTTATGTGTGAAAGTGAGGGAGCGAAGAGCAAGACGGCTCATGTGTCCGTTGAAACAAAAGAGCAACTAGAAGAAAAAGAGCAAGCGAATGAGAATGACTTCAGAGAGTAACCCACGTGTATAGCTAAACTATTTAATATGTAAATAAAGTTTAACTTTTTATTCTCTCCAAATTCTCTCCATACCTTAATAAAAATAATATAAATATATAAATGTATAATATAAAATATAAAATAATAAATAAATATAAATATCATATCTTCCAATCTAATACGAAAATGTTATCTAAAATTAAAACATATAAGACAAACGATGAAGTTATGGGTGCGACAGCAGTACAGCCCTGTCATAGCTCAAACAACATAAATCATTCAAACCAAACAGTATTCGCCGATAAATGAATCGAATGTCGACCGTATAACCCAGTTTTCACTATATTCTCCATCGTTGGCACATATCAAGTAGAAACAGAGCATCGCCTCGCACCTTTTTATGATCCCTAATGTAAACGAAACCGGCTGAGACCGGCACAGAAATCCCAAAGGTGAGAGCCAGTCGTGCGACCGTCGAATACATAACTGTGCTATGTGGATATAATACAACTTGGTTTACTCAAATTTTGTATTTAGATAACATTTGCATATCTCATTCTGTATCATATTTGCAGTTTTCCGCGGTTTTTCTCCAATTTGTCTCAGATTTAAAAAAACTACAATTTTAAGAGTTATCTCGTGAAAAGAGGGATCCGTTGTACATTGCCACTGATCCACTTCGACGTATCGTAAATTCCAATCGTTCCAGGATCACAGAAAACAAATGAAATCTCTCGCGAACTACGAAACGGTACGGTATGGCATCGAGAAATCGAAGTTTCGTATGCAACGGGTTACACGCAAATCCCTAGCTGAAGCCCAAATCTGCGGCTTCTGAACATTAATAAAATATTTCAAGCCATACAAGTACGTTGCGCTTCGTGTGTGTCTCGTTGAGGATCAGAGGGCTAACTTGAGATAATTGAAATTTATATGGCTGCAGCCGAGATGATAAATAAGACAAAGATACCTAAAATTCTCTTGTTAGGGTTGTTATTAGGGTCGTTGATTATAGTATCGCCGCTGTATATTGCACCATTATACGAATTACTTATTACAGTGTAATTACCCTATACCTTAAATTTCTGATTTGAATGATTCTAGTTTGACAAAATATTATTGAAGCGAAGAATAATCAAAGTGTAAATGGATTTGGAATTTGTATAAATCAATAGATTATTGTTATTTATTGCCATACACGTGTTTTTGTTGTACGACATTTTTGTATGATATATTAACTTGTATTCTAACTATGTATTAACTTTCTATTTTATATTTTTTATTTTATGTATTTTTTGATACTGATCCTCATACTCTACTGTTTGAATTCTCTGTATGTTTATTTGAAACTGTGTTCAGCTCTATGAGTTTTTAAAATCATAGGAACAAAAGCATCCTACACTCCTCGTCAAAAAGATAACCCAGGTGTGCTATTTTTATTTTCTCAATGACGCGTGTAAAGTTTTTCGTCTGTAACGTATAATATCAAAACATTATGAGCTCAGAATATGCGGTTCGTTGAAAATAATTAAAAGTATTATGATGTTTAGTGTGTAACAAAAAAATTTGTTTTATTTTAAGAACGAAATGATAACACATGTACAATAAGAAGATAATAACCGACATAAATTGTAACTAACAATAATTACTTATCAAACATATATACTTATTTAATAATGGGTACATCCCCCTTTATTTTCTTTTACTTGTATTGTACGATTTGGTATCGATTTATATAGTTTCTGGATGTAATTTTGACTTAACGTGTCCCATTCGCGTACAATTGCACTTTTTAATTGTTGTACGTGTTGATACTGCTTTCCATTCGCGTATACGCCGTGAACAAGTTCTGCCCAGCAATTTTCAATAATATTAAGGTCCGCAGAGCGTGCAGGCCACGGCAAAATAGATATATTATTTTCATTAAAGTATGATTGGACCAATCTTGACGTGTGTACAGGTGCATTATCTTGTTGAAAGATGTAATCAGGTCTAGAAATGCGTTCTGCATGATTATTTATTTGTTCTTTGATTAAATTCATGTATCGGACACTATTCACTCTCCCATTGATGAACTTGATACTTGTCTTGCCGAAATAACCGATGCCGGCCCAAACCATCACGCTGCCTCCTCCCATTTGTCGTTGAATTGCTGACATTGTCTCTTTTTTTGTGTCATGAAAATAATATTGGAACCCATCAGGACCATCCAAGTTGAATCTTTTTCATTTGAAAATAATACCCTTCTCCATTTCTTTTTCCAATGCGGTCTTTCTTTTGCAAAGCGTAAACGTTCTACTTTGTGTTTCGTTTCTTTTTCAATTTTAGCCTCTTCTGAAGAGGTACTACCCGCTAGACCTAAACGTTAGATTCATTTAATTATCCAAATTAAGCATATGCACTTACTTATAATACTTAGAAATTATACCTATCTATAATAAGTATTAACTTATTGTAAATAAACAGCCATGTCACTGCGCCACGCCAAAAAAATTACTGAAAATTCTCAACGCGAGAATTGATTGTAATTTCAACAAATAAATAAAAAAAAAAAAAAAATTTAGCCTCTTGATATTTTTGCAGGATGGTAGAACTCGACGAACACTTGAAACACTGGCACTAACACTAGATTTTTCCATTATTTGCTTCGTTGTTAACTGCGAGTTGGAAGCTACACGCAAAATTGCTCGCTTATCACAATCGGATAACGATGACAGCCGACCAGTACTTTTCTTTTTGCCATAATCTTCAACATTTTTTAAGAAATTGTGTATTACTTTACGACCTCTTATTATTACCGATAACCGTTGCTGTTTTAGTTCAAGAATTTGCTTTTTTCAGAATCGTTTAATCTTTTTCCGCTTTTAGTTCCAGAATTTGCTTTTTGCAAACTCGTTTAATTCTTTTACGCGTCCCATATTCACAAATTTATATAATATTGTACTGTAATCCTTACTCGTTGATAGATCATGAACTTACTGAGCAATTTCTCAACATATTAACAGAGTGTGTTATCATTTCGACCTTAGTACGGAACAGTTTTTCTTTGTTGTATACAAACATCTGCGACATTGTGACTTATTTCCAGCAAGCCGCACATTCTGAGCTCGTAATGTTTTGATATTACACGTTACAGACGAAAAACTTTACACGCGTCATTGAGAAATTAAAGATAGCACACCTGGGTTATCTTTTTGACGAGCAGTGTATTATGAAGCTAGACAACAATTTGGTCAATTTCGTAAAAATTTCCACAAGGCTCTATCATTGGCATAAACTCTAACTATTAGATTTATGACAGAGTAATATATTATAGAGACATGGCAGAAATGAAAATTACAAAGATATCGCAGTTATAAAGATGCACGAAAATATATAATATTTAAAATGTATTAAATCATTATTATATTAATCATATATTATTTAATTAGAATTATTTACTATCTGAGATAAACAATTATTTATACGAAGAAAATTGAATATTATCTGAACGTAGATAACTAGAACGTAGAACGTAAAACCTCTAAACTCATAAATTCACAAACTTTATAAATTAAATAAACTCTAACAGATTTATTCAAATGTTGCATCTGAAGGAACTAAATCCAAAATTCAATACTCGGGAACGCAATTAGCTTTCATTAGAAACATTTGACCGTTTCGTAGCAACGAAATTATCACGATAGTCTCGCATGCGGAGAAATATGATTTTGGTAGATGAGAGAAATTAATATGAGAGGAAGGGTGGTTAAATTTAGGAGAAACCGCAAATCAAGCCGGCCGCAAATCACACAGAAGGTAGACAGTGCGAAAAGAATGACATAATGTTCGAGAAAATGTGAGGCTCGTGCAACGATACATCGCGGTATATCGTGATTTAATGAAACGTTGCACAGCAACTTCCGGTGTGGCTGATGCAAGATTTTTGCTATTTGTCTGCAGTGTATCTTCCTTATTAATCTTTTGTCGCAGACTACATACAGTGCAGATTTTTTTTTTGTGAATCTTCTATTTTGAATTACATACTTGCTAAAATTATAAATAGTAATATTGAGTAAATAGAATTATTCTCATTTAATCCATGTTCGACTAATCAATATCGTCTTTCATCGTTTATGTTCAAGATTTGACACGAAGATGGTATCCCACTGGGGGTAGCCATCCACATGGTAATCAAACAGCTAAAAAATTCTACCAAATGTCCAAACTGGACAAATTGTGAATGTAAAGAATTAAATAAAAAAAAAAAATGTTCAAGATTTTGAATATATCATATCAGGATTTGTTATGTAAGATTATATACATAACAACTAAACTTGATAGGAAAATAACGTCGTTTTGAATGAATGCATGTGTTCAATCGATTGACTTTTTATAGTTCACATAGATAAAAGAGGAACTAGCAAATTCTTTGAAGTCGAATATTTGAAATTCATAATACGCGTGATTCGTTCAGATTTCACGCGAATGTTATAATTAATTCTTCCTGTGAAAGGGGCTCATTAATATTTAATTCGGCTTTAGCTCCACCCGATCGGAATCCATAAAGTGGTCATTAATATTCAATTTGCAATCGCGACACTCCGTTACTCCGTTTCCGTTCCAAAGAGAGCGCGACGATTTCGAAATTATGACTTCGCTATTCTTCGCTATTCGTTTTTTTCTATATTTCAATCCTCAATTTATGTGAAATTTTAAACATAAATTTATTACAATATCATTTCTATATATTAAACTACTATTGTTTAAATTACTTTATTATTTTATTATTTATTATTGTTATTATTATTATTGTAATTATTCAATATAATTATTCAAACAGGTTTACTTTAAATTATGTCATTGCTGTTATCTAAATAGTATAATTTTCTTAGTAATTATGATATTTATTTTTAGATTTAATTTTTGTAAATATCTCATAATTCACACTTTTTCAAATATGTTACTGCCCTAATAATATTTATAAGATTAATAGTTCTGGATAAATATAAACGTCAGCTTTCTAATAACCCTTAAGCCATTCAAACCATTTACGACTATCAATTCAAAAAATCCTTCATGGGATCGAAATTTTGATTAATATTTCACCCGCAAACAACTTAACCGATCAATCATCGTTCGAGTTCTATTTAATTCAGGCAGTATCGCGATTCGGTTGTCACGATGATGATCGCTGCGGTAAATTGATGATGGCTGTTACACCCTCGGCTACGGATCATTTGATAAGACACGGATAGCCGAAAATCTGTCTCTTCGATTTCCAACCAGCTCCAACTTTCTCGTGAAAGTTAAGGACATTAATAGAAGAGACGTTTGCGAAATCAGTGACTCGCGAACGCTCGGGAAACTTGGACGAAACTTCGTTTCCCCCTCTTCTTCTCCTTTTTATTCAACTATCGCTCATCGATCAGTTTCGTGTCGTCCTTTTTAATCAAACGATCGATGGCTGATCGTGAAACTAGAAACGTGAGATTAAATATTTTTTATTACAAAAAAAAAAAAAAAAATGAAAGTATTTAAACGATGGAACATGAAGATAATTAAATTTATAGATAGCTTTTCTACCGATATAAATTCAAGAATAGTGCTCAGGTTCTTCCTTATTTTCATAATAAATCTGTACTTTTATTTACGACAGCGTAATATTTATTTCAATTCCCTGCTATATACTTGCATTTAAAAATTTCATTACAAAGGCAGGTCCAAAAGTTGTAACAAATTCCACGAGCATACGGATGATTCTATCGTGGATGTGCGTGAAACAAGCGATGACCATCGGTGGTGAAACGATGCCAGAGATACGCGGCTTTGCTTGCGTACTTGTATCGGAAGAACGATACGCGTGACAGAAAACAGAGGAGAAGGATGGGACGAGTAATTTACGTTCGCGAACTACAGTCGCCATGCAAATACCGAAAGCGAATGGCTAGACGTATAATTGTATCGAACATAACGTGATTTCGAGTTTCAACATTTTTCTCTTGATTACGAAATTTGGATTTCCATATTCCACACCTCTTTATACGTTTTATTTCAGATCCTTTCGTACACGGTTATTCGCCTCTCTTTTCATGGGATTTCGTTAAATTTCATTTTTCGTTAAACGTTATTATTATTACGGAGAGCGACTCGCGCGTTTCGAATTATTGCGTTCATTGGAATCCGTAATTTCACTTGGCCGTGTTTTCGTTTATAAATCCACGATGGCCGACGCGATATTAAAAATACGACGAGCACAGTGTTATCCGTGATCAGGAAGTTTTTCCAGAATTGACTGTAACGACGAGAGCAAAATGAAAGTTTGGTACGAGGGTAAACCTAAATATAAGAAGGAATTCGAGGTTCCACTCGATTGGCTGTTAGAGACGCGTACGACTCGGTCCAGATCTCGTTTCACGCGAACGCTGATGAAATACTCTAAGCTGTACTGCAAGTACACGAAGTTGGCTGGATTCAGGTACTTCGTGGATTCGGAAGCAACGTGGTTCGACAGGTAATTTAGACGCAGGTGCACGCACCGATGGATTTCCACGCGAAACGCAACGAATTTCAAATAAACCGTGTTGACGATGAAACAATTTCGACGCTTATACAGATACTGTATACAGCTGTTTCCAAAGGTTGCGGGTACAGTATAGAATGTAGCACTAATGAAAATAAGCAAAAATCTTAACTCTCGTTTAGTATTGTTAAATTGTTTAGCACTTTGACTGCCACGTTGGTCATATATGACCGGCCACGGTGGTCATTGGTGACCGGAGCGCTTGAACTTCTTGCAATTGTAAAAATTGAATGAAAATTGACAGTTAGGGCATTTTGAATATAACTGATATTTATTTATTTATTTATTATTGCTTAGTCCGTGCCTTTCGGCTTTGGACAAACTTTCGATTTTACATCTCTTATGTCCATTTTTCTTCTTATATGTCTACCTCCCCTCTTTTCCACTTTATTCTATTGCACTCAATATAACTGATAAATAGAAGATATTTTGAAATAAAAAGTGTCCCATTGAACAATTAAACATTTTTATTAGAACATCAATAAAAAAAAAAGAGAACAAATCTTGCATCTAACGGTGCACTGTGTTAAAACACCTTAAACATTAATACAATCTGCACAATAGGTGGTCACCTTTTTGGTCCGATTTAACTGTCCAATTTAACTGTTTAACATTTTTTTATAGCACTCTCTGCAAAATTTTCGTGCCAGGTACGCTTGCCCTTCTTTCTTCTGCATTTCGTGTCGCAATCTTTGTCGAACAAGTATATTTGACGGCTCTGGTGAATGGCACTGTGTAAGCTGCATTGCGAGTGTCATTCTAAAATCTGTTACCTTGATTTTTGTGTTTATTGCTTGTTTATAGAGTATCATCGCGTTTGAAATTGATGTATTTAGCAATAACTCTAAAGCTAATTTTATATACCACTTGAGGGTTCTTCTGTGGTGTAGAATATGCTATCATTTGATCCGATAAATCTACAGCACCTTTTCCTCTGTTGTGATCTACCACTACCATTGGTTTATCACAAACATCATTTTTTTGCGGATCTGTACCATTTCAGCCGAATGTTTCGTCGAAATCATAACAATGTCACGCTTGTCTCTTCATCTTACTATTATATATAGAATGAGCAAATACTGTTTACTAATATCTTCTACACGTTTCAACAGTATATTCTGGACGTTTTGCTTGCGACGAAATAACAAATGCGAATGGTTTGTTGAAATAAACGAAGCCTTGTTATAATATGTCGCTATCAACTGTTACTATCAATTGTTACCAAGGCGCCACGGTGATCACCCGTGGCCATCAATAAGATAAACGGTCCATTGGGGAAGAATGTTGTCTTACATCGTCAATTTAATATTATTTGAATAATAAAAATACTCCCGTGGCGTCCTGGGCGAAACATGTGATTTTGACGTGGCAGTCAAAATGTTAATTAGTTGTTTCTATCTATTTGTTGTTAGCTATCTATTGTCTTAGATTGTCATTTGGAATACCTTATTGCACTACTTTATTCTATTACTAGATTAATTCGTTCAATCTTAAAATAGACTTCGTGTTAACCTAAATTAAACTTTAAACTAAACTACTGCTATCATCGGTGATTCCGTTCTAATAATTCAGGATTGACAAATCTTTAGAGCCATATTTGTTCAAACATATCTGTTTCATGTAATGAGTACTACATGCCGCATGCTACATTTTTTGAAACAGCCTGTGTACTGCCGCATCGTAACGTTCGACGAAAGCCTATTCCACGATGTAAATATTTAGAATTTACGACGGGGTGGAGAGAAAACTTGTTAACTGAAATTCGCGCGGTTGCACGCGGAAAAATTCATCCGATCGAATTTTCCGGGACGATATTTTCAGAACGCTATGGTTCCTGGTATACGCGGTCACGGTGCCTGCTATGGTTTGCACGATTTATTACGGGTATCTCGAATTTATGGAGAATCCACTGTTCACTAGCGTTGAAACGGAATACTTTCCCACATACAAATTAAATTTCCCAGGTAAATTAAACATGCTTTTGTATATCTAGCTGTGCTATTGTCTAAAAATAGGACCGAGTAATTTTTTACGAGACGAGCTGGATACTTCAATATCGAAAGATCGTTTATTCCAACTACTTCGAAAATTGCTGCAGTTTCTTCAGAAGTAAAATGAACGTCCAGCTAAAATGCCTGAAAGCTTTCCAAAGTTACTATCTGGCTGAAATTGTTTGGAACCTTTATTCTTACTGCAAGAGCATTTTCTCTTTATTTAACTCTACTAAAGTCCATTGTCGTGTCAATATTTTATTAGTCAGTTTATTCTGTAGTTCTATTTATTCTGTCGATGAATTCTATTTTTGTTAAACTAATTTCTTTTCCTGAAATCATGCAAATTTTTGTTTGCGTTTGATTTAGTCACATTTTTATGTATCCTTTTTCATTACTTGGTCCTTATTTATAATTTCTCTTATTGTGTGTATACATATATATGTATGTATAATAAGCATGGATTATTATACATACATATGTTATTAAAGAAATCATAAAGCAAGGAATTTTCAATCTCGATTTTTCGAGAACGATTTCATACAAATTGTTTTTTTTTAAGGCATAGCGATCTGCAGCATCAATCGAATAAGTCGTCGATCGGCGATGGAGTTGGCAAACGAAATGTGAGCACCGTCTAGCATTAAATAAACACAAGTGTCATTGACGAAGGGGTGAAACGCAGCCGCGGAGGAAGTAGAATGCAATCGAGCGCAGGGCGGTTAGGTTCATTGGACACCCCGTAGCACCGAATGGCGCTGCACGAATAATTTCAATTGCGGCCGAAGCTGCGGCTTCGCGTTTAGAATTGCCTTTCGTTCATAAACGAATTCCACCGCTATTTTCCTGCATTCCCGAAAATTCTATTTCGTACAAAGCCGCTGTTACGTATTCGTTCCAAACGAGGAAAATTCACCGAGGAGTTTCAGCATCAGCGTTATGAGGAAACTTATGAGCAAACGTTAGGAGTTTGACTGTATAATAGCCAAAATCAAGTTTCAACTTTCGAATTTGTAACTTTGTTGTAAAACGAAAACAGAGAAAATATTTCTGTAGGGTATAACGTTTAAAGTAGCACCAGATGCTTATATAATAGAACTACATATATAAAAATACAGGGATGTACGTACAATATGTAGCATATTGTCGTGCAGAGCAATTCGTAACATGCCCAGTTCTGCATATTTATTATTCATCATGAAATATTGAGAATGGATATTTGTCAACTGCTTGTTTAAGCATGACCTATAAGCACTGTCAGAGAAATATGATGCAATGTATTTATTATTTTGAACAATACATTATCAACAGCATATTAATATTCCTTTTTTATATGTAAATTTATATGTAGATTGTAATAAATAGCGAATGGTACAGACTAGATATCCTTATCAAATTCTCTACAAATTTGAAAAAAATCTCATTCTTTATCCAAACATAAGTTTCAAGGATTAAAAACAATTAGGTTATCGATTTCGGTTATTAAATGTGTCATATAAAATCTTTATTCCAAGTAACTGCTATAAAAATTCCACACTGGTTTTTCTATCGCGCCTAAATTAATTTCTTAAGTCTGTATCGTTTCCTAGATTTGATTCTTGTATCGATTTCGCATTCATTGCGATCTTATGTTCCAATAGAAACAGTCTAGTATCTACTTTTTATTATTTACTTTTATTTTTCAGCTGCTTAGCGATATTGAATTATGCTATATTTAAATTTCAGTTTCAAAAATAATATAATGTTTTACAGAACAATTTAGACAAAGATTTATGCAGGATTTTACAAGGATAATCTGATCGCTATCAATATTTTTATTCATCAGTTTATATATTAATCTGTCGGATTAATTATTTTCATAATTGACAGTACAAAATATGGATGTCATGATTCACTTCTGTCTGAATTAGATTTCAAATTTTTCTCTCTGTAATGTAAACTTATGCTTCGTTCCAATATTTCTAGATCTATAATTTAAATACAAAGGGTACCGGTGATATATTTTTGCAAACACGTAACATTATTCCGCAGTTTTCGGATCATCGCGATAATATCGCGCCGCGCCGGTGTATTTAGAAAGTTGCTCGCGTTGATGGAAGGAAACGTTCATTAAAAGGGAACGCAAAAACGTGTCCCTAATTAGCTTCGAATTTGCAAAAACTGGCCATTAATATTCGGTTAGCGAGAATTATTTTAAATTTACTTTGAAAAAAATTCCCATTAATATGCAACGTATAGCGTCGTATTTCTCCTTCTCTAGAGCACGAGAGAGATGAACGACTAATTAATACTGAAATCGCAACTAACGTTGTTTCACTTAATCATGATTTATAACGACGAGGATAAATATTTAACCCGATCCGTGTAATTCTATCTGATGTAAATTTGCGACTAATTTCCATGGATACTTTGGCCGCTTGTCCGCGTATGTAACGTCGAGCTGTTAATTTTCATGAGACAGAATTTTTAATTTAATTTTTCACCGAAACGTTTCGGAGAACATCGATCGCCGACTGCCTTCTAACGAATACGTTTTATTATATTACATCGTTTACTCATTCACCTCGCGCAATTGACCAACCGTATCCATGGAAATTTGTCTGATCAATTTCAAAAATTGCATCTACATCTTCTTTCCCCGTGCTCCATATTTTACAAGAGTTTTACATAAACTTTTTATCAAAACCAGTGTTCCTTGTAATTTTGTTCAAAGTTCCATTTAATTAACATTCAGCTTCGCGGCGAATATCTCTGATTTACCCGTCGACGAGATTCTCAACATGATTTCGCAACTGGGCGATCTTTACGACTCGGAGTTCAAGCCGCAAAACCGGCTCTATCGAATCGACCAACTTCTCACTGTGTTTTACAATGGCTATTACAGCATCACCGACATAATGAAACGAGTGAGCTAAAATCAGAGTGTTTGCTATTCACTAGCTTTTTCATCTCATGTGCCTTTTCCTGATCGAACGTGATTTTGTTGAGATCGGTATTTTTGTTGTTTATCGTTCTGTATTCATGAAACACGCGATAAAAACTATAAACGTATCGCGCCACGAATCTATCGAATAATCTAATATCATATAAATTCAAATATCTATTCTTTCTAATTTACTTATAATTCTCAGAGAGGATTGATCGTAAAAATTCTACCAAATAAAAAAAAAAATCTATTCTTCCAACACGCTGTAATCCACGAACTTATCGAATGATTTAACATTATTCAAATTCCAATATTTCGTGTCATCTATTCTTTCAGCACGTAAACTACTGTATTAGGTGGTCCGAAAAGTTTCTTTCGTTTTATAAGGAAATAATGGATGCGCGATATTTTCCGTTTTATATTATTTTATCGAATTACATATGATCCATTTTGTTCTATCAAAATAAAGGTCACAATGTTCGACAGATTAGGTTTCATGTTTGTATAAAGATGCATCGTTGTAAAAGACGTGACTGTAAAAGAAAGACACTTTTTGGGCAACCTAATATTTTTCGCAATATTCTGTAACAGAGCTTTCATCTTTGATGAAATTTCTGTCTGCCGTTAACCAATGTCTACGTGACAAACGTTTCAGTTGACGCCACAATGTTCCTCCATGCTGTCGAAGTGTCGGTTTCATGACGAGGAACGGAACTATTCAGAGCTGTTCGCGTTCCGCAAGACGCAGGACGGCTTCTGTTGTACCTTCAATTACGCGACTAAAGGGGACGACACGCATTTGTGAGTTTCCAGACCACCTAAATTCTCTTTGCGTCCTGTCAATGAATCATTTATTCGGACAGCGCAGCGTCGCAAACCGCGTGCGAGAAATTTATTTTTCAGTACTCTCGACCGCGTTCATGCACAGATCCGCGTGTAAATTTCTGTTTCATGTCTCGTATGTGTTTTCACACTAGAACTACCGATAGTTAACGCGAAGCTATTTTTACCAAAACCAGTCAAAATGAAAAGACCAATGTCTTTAAAAAATACGTAATAACAGAATATTTTTATATTTATTGATTTATTACTTTCTTACGGAAGGAATTCCATGTTATGTAGTACATTTTTGGTATTATTAATCCATCTGGAACCATGATCTCTAAACGAGAGTTAACACATTTATAAAATTGTAGAACCAGTCGTTTTGACTGCTGTGGTATTTCTAATGTTAACATCTAGCGATCCAGCGATCGATCTGGAATTTTCCTGATAACTGATATCATCATATTGAATGATACGCAATACAAATTTTAAAAACGTGTGGCAAATTGTAGAAATCGAAGAAACTGGTTAATTGAGGTTCGACAAACAGATCGCAGGACCCTTTTACACTCTGACAAGTGCCAGTCGTTTTAAGTAGCCTTGATAGAAAATTATTTTGGGTTTGAATGCATAAAAACAAAATAAAATTCATTATATTATTCCTTTAGTTATCGTTCCGAAAGTCGTTACATCATTGCGGGAAAAAATATAACATGAAGTAGGAATTTTAAAATAAAATTGTAAAACCACTCAATTTGACTGGTGTGTGGTAGTTCTAGTGTTAACCTTGGTGCAATTTCCTTCCCATTTCTTTCTCGCTGCATGAAAATTATTTCGCGAGTAACAACCGCATTTCGTGCACGCGATTCACCATTTTTTCGTTGTGTCTTTGTGAATTTTCATCGATCATGTTCGCAGGAACCGCGAGGTCAGTCACCGAGTGGAATCGATGAAGGTGCAAAATTTGACCGAGAACGGCGGGCTGTCGGTATTGCTGGAACCGTTTCTGGACGATTACTTCTACCCTATTTTCCCGAGCGCCGGCTGGAAGGTAATTTTTCATCAGCCGAGTTGAAGCTAGCGCCTGCACGGAACGCTTACGGAATTTTTAATTCTATGGACGTGGCGTTTCTTCCTTGTGTTGCTCGTCTCGTTCAGATATTCTTCGAAACAGGCTGTTTAACATTCAGCTAAAAGCTTCGAATAATATCATCGTCGATGTATTCGTGCGCGACATTTAATGGATTATTAAAGTCAAATATTATCAAACTAGATCGACGGTGATCATAATGGTCAATTGCTTGTTGATCGGTCTTTTGCGTCAGATCGTACAACGATCTTCCACGAAATTCTGAATTAATATCACGTGCTGGTCGACAATTTTCGACGGATCGAAGACAGGTTTCGTCAGTTCCGAAATAATTTGGCGAAAATTCAACCAGAAATTAGGCAGAAACAAGTCTCGGTCGTGATCACGCCGCCAGAAATGTGGATCGTGGTAGCTTGTGAGGATTATCTCGCGCAACAGCCGAGGTTCAGTGCATTATGCAAATGCAGTTTCCTTCTTCTCTTGCTAGAAACGATTCGCTTACGACGTAAATATACCACGTGAATATTTCACTCGTCGCTGGTCGGTTTGACGCGATTATTTTATAATTATTCATAAACGTTGACATTTTCTACGACGAATGACGGACAGATAGCGGTATTTTTATTTTGTTTTGAAAAGCTAATGGGCAAATTTTACGCTATCAGGTGACGATCTTTAATCCGTACGATTATCCGGACATGACAAGTGGAGGCGTGATCGACTTTCTAGTCTCGCCCAGGGTGCACCGGAGCGTAGAGCTAGAGGCAATCATGTTTTACAGCATAAGAAGTATTATGTCGTATGCTCTGGAGAAACGCGATTGTGTATTCGAGGATGAAATGACTTCCCTTCGGATGTTTTACACTTACAGCGACTGCATCGTTGATTGCAAGACGCAAGATATGTGGAAAATCTGCAAATGTATACCTTTCTTTTTACCTAATCGAGGTAAGATTCGTAAGTAAATAAACGTGATATTGTGGATAAAAAAAAGGGTTGTACCTATAAGGCAATTTGAGTAAATAAGAAAGAAACTCTCATTACAGAATCAAGTGTTTCTTTTTCGAATAAGAAATAAGAATTTCGTCGATTTTCTATAAGAGCTCGATGTAACTAACCGTGACAATTTTTTCAGAAAATTTCTTTGAAATACAAAGCTTGAATTAGAGTATTGTTCAAGTACTTAGTAAGGGAAACAAACATTAAAATACCCACGCAGTTCTTGTTAAATATCATAATGTTATTAGGTCATTGTCCTAGGTATTTCCATCTCACATAGCTAAATTAGCTCACTTTTAAATTTGTATCTTTTATTATCATTAATCTCTACTATTCATTCATGCAGATTTCTTCAATTCCCGGATTCAATTTCCGGTTGGTAATACAGTGGTTATAAAAAATATTGGCATACTATTTTATTTATAGATGTGATTACAAAAATTTGATATACTCTGAAAGTAAGAAATAAAAATAATATGTTATAAAAAGAAAGAGTTTCATTTGAATATATATATGTATACACAAAATAGGACTATGGATATTAATTTAATGAAAGTAGGGTTTCTCTAATTTATTAAACTTAGGAGTCGTTACATGCTTATTACTAATTCTTCCCACAAGATTCCGTGAAACTGGCGCGTTCCAGAATTCTAATCCCTTAACCGAGAAAACAAGCAAGGCAAACGCAGGATCGTGCTTTCCCAGCAGCGCCGTTATTTCAGCGCGTAATGTTTTAAAAGCAGAGACAGGCGCGACAAGGTCGACACCGCGAGGCGTGAGAAACGTTGAAAGGGTCCTCCACCATTTCCTATTTTCACTTTCACTCTGCGTCGAAATGAACCGCGACGACGTAGACTGGCTGAGGCCTTTGCAAGACATTAACAGCACCCTGCCCTTTCTCCTGAGATTAGAAGCTACGAGACTCGGCCCATCTGCCGAGCAACCTTTTTTACCGGCGAGCTTCCCAACGACTTAAAGCATTAAAGCGGATCGTACGAAATGGGGTATTAAACGAAACGAAAGAAGATTGCTACAATTCTGTCGTAAATCCGACAATAGTTTCATATTGTTGCTCTCGTTCTTTGAAACGTTTAATGTTGCCATGTTGCTTATTAAAATAATAATACTCTTGGAACGAATGGAGCAAGCTAGAAAGTATTCTAAATGCTTCGCTGCTTCAATTTAATTTCAATTAAAGTCTCGCACCATTTGTTTTCCGACTCGTTAACGAGGTCTTCCCGAGATAGTTCAAAGTTGTTACAATTTCACCAACCAGAATGTGCATTCCCAAAGTTCAGGTAGTTCTAATATCACACCGTGAGAGAACTTTAAGCTTATCTTTGTTTTAAACCATTTCATTAGGTTCCGCGCTACGATATTCACGGCGTTTCTTGAATAATTCAGATCGAATCATTCTAGTATTTTTAATAGTATTATTAATATTCTTCTTATTCTACTTATTTTTCATATTTTTATTATTAGAACGTTTTTTAATATTATTATCTATAGTATTTTAGTATTATATTATTATTTAATTATTATGTTTATTTATTATTATTATATTTATATAAATATATTATTATATTTTTGTTCAAAGTAGTTTCGTCAAACAGGGTTGCGTGTAGTTTTGTATTTTGCAATTTTTAATGTCTTTAATCGTATTTCTTGAATAATTCCACACTACCAATAGCTGTATTTCCGATTTAGCGTATTCAGCGACTTTTATTTTAATATTTGCTCCCAAGTGTTTTTGTGAGGATTAGAAATTTTCTCATTTTGGTTATATTTAATTAAAGCTATTTTACGTAGGTTATTGTAGCACTTAATTATTGGTATTAATAATAATATTAAAAAAGTTAAATGCTCAAAATATTAAAAAGTTCCCTTTGATATTTGTTTTCTGTATTTTCAGAATCTAGAAGGGTCTGCAATTTGGAAGATGTGCCATGCTTGTCGCAACATAAATGTAAGCACCGTCGAAATTCTCGTGACGTCAATCATGTAACAGCGTTGAATTGTCCGGCCGAGTTATCATTGTGCCATGGTCTCTACACGAAATTGATTAATTAATGAACTTTCCATGATTAATTGTAACGCTACGAAATTCATCATTCCCTGTGTATTCTAACGATGATATGTATTTGATTATATTACAAGGATAAAACACAGTCTACAAGTTGATTGGTATTTAAATTACAGCTACGTGGTTTTCCGTGGTGCCACATGAAAATCTATATAATAGCAATGAAAATATGGATAAAACGAATACATTGTACTGCCATAATTGTTATCCTGAATGCAGCCATGTGAAGTATAATGCGAAGATGGCTATGTCTGGTTTGGAGTCTAATCAACACGTTGCCGAAGTTTTGTAAGTAAATATCTATTTAATGGCTCTATCATCTTGTAATAAACGGTATGATCTCAAATTCGAAGAACTGACGTGGAAATCAAGAATCAATCACTGCTGACGATATATTTTAACAACTTTGGTACGATCAAATTGAAGCAAGACGTGATTTATCGTTGGTATGAAGTTATGGGTGAGTGAAGTCTATATTAAAATTAAAGTATTTTTATAACAAATAGGAAAAGAGTGATTCTAGATGAGGAAATAACTTGAAAACGTAGAATAAAATTTGTCCTTACTTTAATTTGACGAAGCTTTATTTTAAAAAATGGAGATTAAATATTTTATTGATAAAAGTTAGCGCGTCTCGCTGTGAATTAATAGTTCTACTGGTACTTGTGTTGGTTATATTGTTGTGGAGAACAGAGAATGAATCCATAAATTTTACGCCAATATATAATGATATAATAAATTGTATGCAATAATAGAAACTTAATTTCAGAATGATTTATCATAATGAATTTGTATTTATTATTTATTACAGTTATTGTATAGAGTAGAACGAGAAATTTAACAATTTCTAAAATAATAAAGTTCATCGTGCATGAATATTTCGTATCACTCGGTGTTTTTAATTCTCCACCATAATAAACACAAACATAAACGTAGATTATTAATTCACAAGTCCCTTATAATTCAAAAAAATTCCTTACCAGGGGAATATTTAAAATGAATTTCCTTGGAAACAAAGCTTCATATGAAAAATTGTATTCTATATTTTCGACTTATTCGCACCTTTTTCCGCTTGTACCTCTATAATTTTTCTTCAATATAATCTTTCTCTATAAATTCTCTAAGTGAAATGAGCTAATATTTTCTTACGATTAATAATATACATTTCTATTTCGTTTATCTTTTATCGTTTCGAGTATTGTCCAAGCTCGAACATCGGTCATTTCAAATTCATCAAATTTCCAGCAGATCTCTCCTTTTCCATTTGCATTTAAATTTTTAGCTTAAAATGTTCGGTGCAGAATAAACATTCAAGGATAAAAAAAAAACGAGGTTAAGAGATTTCGATTAGCGACACTAGCATCACTGGAAACTTCCAGGGCAAAGTTCGAGAAACGAAAAAACAAAGATCACAAAATACAGACGATTTCATTGTGTAACGAAAGGTTCGTAGCGCAAGGTTTCTACGGGGGTGTAATCTGTTGGCCAGTGACTCGAAAGAAGGAAATAAAAACAGGGAAACAGCTACGAGTTGATCCATTGTGCTATGTACATACGCTCGTGGTTGCAAGTAATATAATGCACTCGGGATAAAGAACATACATTTTTCGTTAGGAAAATTCACTCGCTTTCTTCCTTTGCGTAACGGGATAGGAGAGGAAACGTTTTTTGTCCCATGATGCATGGTGACATAATATTACGTAGCTGTAACAAGGAAATATAAACACCTTTTCCACAAAGTAACGTGTAACGAAGTAACAAAGTAACGGTATTAAAAGTTTAATGGAAATTCAGTGTTAAACGTATATACACAAAGGGACTGAGAATTTTATTACTCGACTGTAGATATTAACGCATTTACAGAAAGGCAAAAGGTGTAAAACATAAAAACATACGAATCACTCAAAGAATGATATTATGGGTATGAAATAAATCTCTGCTTATTACGTTTCTTCAGTTGTATCAATGAAGATATGAATTTTATTGCAGTAGTACATAGAGAATTGGTTACATTTGTTTATAGCTATATTACAGATTAAAAAATACTTAAAATTGAAATAGCTTTGGTAATTAATTATTGGAAATAGGGGCGATCTCACAATCCAAAGCCCGACTTTAGTTTTCAAGTTATAAAGCAATTTCTGCTTTATACTATATATATTAGGTAACAATTTATTTTAGAAATTTTTTTTTGTGTAAACGACTTTTCCGTGACTTATGATTTTTCAGTAAGTATATGTATAATGATTTTATTTTATATATTTATTTACAATGATAGAACAGAAAACTGTAATTATTTAACTAAAACTACTTTTTAATATATTAATTGAGAATTGTGGATTTTAATGCGAACACTTAGATTACATTTAGAATTGATATCAAAATAGTTGCAGATTTATTGAATATGTGATTTACAAGATCTTCGACGATACACATTTGCACGCGTCTCAGCACTCTCTTTGTCTCACCACCTTCTATACCACACTATCAACGGAACAGTTGCATTCATCTGTTATACGAGACGCTGTGCATGCACATACTCCACAGACTCATACTCGTACATGTGTGTCACTACTACGCGGCTAATCTAGTGTAGCACACAAAATGATACATATCTCAATACAACTAATCAACTCCTAACGACTAACGACAACTCATAACTTACAGCTTACATCAACCAACAACAACAACAACAACAACAACCTCATTTCCCACCAAAGCGACCTTTTTTAACTGTTTTCGTACTCTCACAACACACGTTTTTATAGTCGTGTACGACCAAATATGGCCACGTTCGACTTTCAAGCGTTATTATACTTATCTATAATAAGTATTAACTTATTATAAATATTTAGCCATGTCACTGCGCCACGCCAGAAAAAATTACTGAAAATTCTCAATGCGAGAATTGATTGTAAATAATAATAAATAGAAAAAAAAACTTTCAAGCACCCACTTTTCTGAAGGGCCACGGACATGTCGCTGGGCCCAATGTGTTATGGGAATTTCCCATATCATCTGGCCCGCCAGCACTTTCACTTTCTATTTGCACTGTAATTCGTACTCCTTGCAAGTTCATCGATTTTTACATGATTATGTCACAATACTACATATGTGTTATATATATCAATCGATTCGTTGAATATTATTTGACGCAAACGTTGGCGACCGCCAAAATTAACACAGTATTAAAAATGATTATCTTATTGATCTATATAACAGTGTAGCCGTCTATTCAAGAATGAAGTGTAATCATAACTGAACTTAAATAAACGTTTCATGTTTGTGCGTTTCATAAATTGCACTTCAACAAGATATATCGAAGGATTGAGAATTTTGTTATTAAATTATTTACAGTTCTGCATTTATAGAAATCCTAAAAGTGTAAAAATACATAAAAATGTGCAAAAAAATATTCATTGATAGATGAAACAAATCTCTCAGGCTTTGTTTCTTTATTTGCTTTATAAAAATGTAAATTTGCATATGCCTTGATACTTTATTTATTACATGATGTAATGAGGATGATAATAATGCAAAATACTTCAGAACCTCTACCTCCTTCTGAAAATATTCTTCCTTTTTTTCTGTCCTCTCTTCTTAATGTATCCTAATTCGGTTCTAGGTGGTCGAGGAAGTAATTTAACCGTTCGATCGACGTTTTGCAGGTGAAGCTAGCGGTATTTGCGGCATCTTCGTCGGTTTCAGCCTGATCGTGGTCGTCGAGTTCGCTTATTTCGTCGGGCTGTTCGTACTCGAGCTTTTAAAGGGACCAACTCCGACCGATGGAAAATGGGCCGAGAGCGAACAAACGCCAATACAGTCAATTTATTGGGGCGAGTTGTATTCGTACGCGAGAACGACAAAGAATCAACGTGATTGAGCTCGTCGTAAATATTAGCACGTTTCACGATTTCAACGTTCGTTTGAGTAATGTAGTTCAATTTCATCTTATTTTTGCACCTCTGCTTCTTAAATTTCGATAAAATCACAAGATATCTTATAATAGAAATCTGAAAATCAGCTTCGTTAAAATTAATTGTATCTTCACTTTTGTAAACTTTGTTTTTTCTTGTGTATTTTGCTAGTTTTCATTATATTTACTTCTTGTAGTATTACCGTTATTGTGGTATATAGTACAGCAGTATATTATTGTAGTATTTCGTAATGAATCTTTGTGGTGTTGTTCCTGACCCCATTGTTATCGTTACTTCTGAAATCGTAGTGTTCTTTGTAAATTGCTAGAACTTCCCCTTTCGGTGTCTTAACCCTGTTTTGTCATCGTTGAAATTCCTCCTCCTCCTGCCACGCCGCTCCTTTTACTCTTGAAATTCTTTTTAGCGTTTGCCTTCCACTGCACATTTTATTGGAGTAATTCTTCATTCCTTAGACAACTGGATTCCGTCACTACTCGAGTTCTTCTTTTCGGCTGATAGCATTGTTTCTCCGAATGTACAGTCTTATACTAAGTCTCAATTCCATCACGATAGAGCGATGTACTTTGGGAAGATATCGTCGGAGCGAGAGATTATTTTCTATTATTGATAAAAGACAGGCATTGGCCACAGAAATAGTTAAAACGAAAAGCAGTAGTCTCATAAATACTTTATAATAATCAGACAATTGTTAAAAAATAATTTCTACGAAAATGAATAATTATTAGTGGGCATTATTCATTAACCAACAACGTGGCGTGTGATAGAGAGTAGAATCCACAATTTATTTGTACAGATTAATAACGGTACAATTTTGGGGATTTAAATGATTTTTGATGAAAAATATTGATAAAAAAAGATATTGTTTCTCCCCTTCATTATGTATTTTTTTGCATTTCATTCATTTTAATTTCTTTGGCATTAGCTTTGTACTTTAGCTTTGCATTAATTTAACAATTCCTTAGTACCATATCTAAAAATCACCAAAAATGGAATACTATCTGTTGAAGTAATTACTTCAAGAAAAACTCTACATCTTTATTTTTGTATATCTGTGGCTTGGAGACCGCTGTTACGCAGAAAATAGAATTTAGTGAAACAAAAATATTCTAAATAAGAAGAGGTCCATATTATTGTGCCCCTGAATATAAATTATGTTTTGGGTTACAAGGTCTAGAAACAAAGGAGCTAATAAATAGATTTCTATTTATGTTTCTTGTAGCCTTTAGCTAGAGCTACAAGATTAACTTTTTTGGTAATATCAATAAATATATGAACGTGTTCCCTATCGATTCTATTGTATTGTAACACGCTAAAAGTGAGGATCTGGATCAGCATAAACTTATATATTATACTTATACCTTTATTTATTTCAAGATATTTTTCTATTACAAATTCTATCAGTCAACCTCAACACTATCGAAAACAGAAAATATTCTATAAGCTACTTCATATATCCACCTTCAACCTCGGGAAGAATTAAAATAAAGACATATATTTCCTGGAGGAATTAGCGATTCTTCTGGTTTCTTGCTCCCGGGACTTAGCAAAGGGCAATCTAGCACTCTACAAGGGAATACTGCGCGCTGTAAGCTTGCAAGCTTTCTAACGAGCCTTTGCTACAGGTTCGTTTAAAGCCTTAAAGCTGATCTCATCAAGCGTGGCGCAGAGACGAATGAGAGATACGCTATAGGTTTCAGTCACATATACGCATATGCACATACATTTCTAATATTAATATATGTGCAATATAATTCCGAATGTTTCCTCATTATTAATTGTATTGGAGTTGCAAGGAAGAGAAAGAAATTCGATCAAATTAATTATCATCGATTGCGATAGACGCGTGATACTATCAGTCAGTGAGAAGAAGTATATCAAATAGAATATTCAATGCATAAGATAAAAAAATTAATATTTGTAAAAAATGATACCCGTCTGTACAAAACTAAAAAAATAAAGGAAAGACAATATGTATGTTTCACTCAGAAATATGAGATAATTACACATTCGGATATTTTAAAGCAGTTAACTGATACAGTTACCGAATTTAGATAAGTAACCTTTAACCCTTTGCACTCCTATGCCGAGTGTGACTCGACATCAGTTTTTATCTCAGGAGCTGCTTTGTCGTGTCCCACTCGACATTCTTTCAGTCCCACCTTTTTTTTGTAAAACGTGCGAAAAAAAACCAGGATTGCATCCTGGAAATTGTTTCAAGATATATCATACACTCAAAAATTACAAAATACAACAATAGTGTGAATAAAACTGCTATTTAAGTAAATTTCTTTCTTCCTTTATTTATTTAAATTGTCTTATTTTTTAGTTAGAATAAATTTCAAATAAAACACTTAAAAGCGTTGCGAGCTGCTGCTAACGAAATTGAAATAAAATTCCGAGTTCAAAGGGTTGAAAATACCGCAGTCGGTTACCCGCACTGATTAAAAATTGTCACAATGACGATTAAACTCTAGAAATACTATGGCTGTCTGATACAGCATTCTCTTACTGAATTCAACGATTTAGGTACATGAACTTTTTTACCAGTTATCTTCTGTATCTTCCGTTATTTTATATTTTCAATATCCTTTCAATATATAACGTACAACACTCCGGGGATGGGCACGAATCGATTGAGATCTGTACGGTTGGAATCGGTTAAGCCGTTTTCAAATTACAGTAGCACAAACGCACCTATACACATACATACATTAAGGCCAAGCACAATACCTTGCTTCTAGCGTGGTTCGGTAAATATTAATATGAATATCTCATATACATGTTTATTGATGATACCTAATGTTTAAATCATACAATTAATTGCATGAAAAATTACTAAAACGATCGAAACATAAAATTGATGTTTTTACGATTGGCGCATATTATTATTATAACAAGCGTCAACGATATTCGCCATTGGTATAATTCCATGATTCGAAATGACGTGAAAATACTGTTTGTCGATAATGTTAAAAGTGGATGGATGGTCTGCGACAATGAATGGGATCGGAACAATGTTTTATTCAATATACTGCACTTCGTGTAAACAACTTTACTGCTGTCTCTTTAATTAAAGAAATTAAATTTGTATCAACCATTACTATTAATCATTTTCGAGGATTGGATAATAATCGAAAGAATTAAATTACATTTTTAAGACCGGGATTGGGATCAAGATCGGATTATGGACAAGATATTCCTCATTAAATATAAAATGAAATAATCAGAAACATATTTCAAAATAGAAATAACACAATAATAATTTATAAACAATTAAATAATTTAATAATTAAATAACCAATTTTGCCGTATCAAGACCATTCTTTGTTCGCGTTAAAAAAACGCAAATTAATCGTGTTCGATTGCAATGAAAGCCTGTACAATAATATATTTCACAGGTTAAAATTTCGAACTATACACACGTTGGATGCTGTCATTTGTACTATTGCAAGTAGCTTTATTCGAGTCGTCGTTATGAAACTCGATCATTCGAATGTGCTTGAGGTTTCGAGATGATCGACTTGCATCGGCCAGCACAGACGAAGATGAAATTCAGCGTGAATAAGCGATCCAGCCGAGTGAATTATTGCCGGCGTTCCAAAAGCCTGGTTGCTCCTTTGTGGAAATAGATATTGATATCCCTTAATTGTTGCTCCACTATCATAATAGATTTCCTTTCAAGAAACCGTCGTGAAAGGAAACATCTGAACGTTTTCATGGTTCTAACCAATCTCTTTCTCGAATAATTATGTTTTACTTTCCTGAATAACCACTCGGTTCTCATCTGTTACTCGATTATCCTGTTTCAGTAATGCACCATTACGAGCTTTCAGAAAAGACGTCAGTCATTACAATTCCCCAGAGAATAAACTCAGTTTCATGTCAGATTATCCTTTCGCGATTTACACCATTTACATTGGAGAACGCCACGAAATGTTCCAGTTCGTAACAGATTGGTCGAACAATAACCCTTTGCACTCCTATGTCAAGTGTGACTCGACATCAGCTTTTATCTCAGAAGCTCCTTTGTCGAGTCCCACTCGACATTCTTTCAGTTCCACCTTTTTTTGTGAGACGTGCGAAAGAAAAGCAGGATTGAATCCTGGAAATTGTTTCAAGATATATCATACGTTTAAAAATTACAAAATACAACAATAGTGTGAATAAAACTGCTATATAAGTGAATTTCTTCCTTCCTTTATTTATTTAAACTGTCTTATTTTTTAGTTAAAGTAAATTTCAAATAAAACACTTAAAAGCGTTGCGAGCTGCTGCTAACGAAATTGAAATAAAATTCCGAGTGCAAAGGGTTAATCGTTGCGCCACGGGCTGTTATTTAGAAACAAAGCAGAAATTGATGTCTCATAGTTGTTTGTTCAGAGATTTTATCGTTACATCGGTTTACACATAGGAACCGACGGTTTTACCGAACCGATCTGGTGTCGCGGTTTTGCATTCAATTTTAGGCATTACACAAACCGCCTATCGTCATTAAATTCG
Organism: Bombus impatiens; assembly: GCF_000188095.3. NCBI lineage: Eukaryota > Metazoa > Arthropoda > Insecta > Hymenoptera > Apidae > Bombus > Bombus impatiens. The sequence goes on from NT_177527.1 coordinate 29,752, forward strand.
TTCGTAGGCAGCCAGGTGAATTTTTATAACGGCGTCCGTAGCATATCCAAAAAGAAGAAAAAGATCGTACCCGTTCAAAAAGCATCCGTCTCGCGGTTACGTTTTCGTTTCAGGCAGCAAAAGAGTCGATTATATTCCGTTTCTTTTTCATAGTCGATTGCACGAATTAACATTATTTCCCTGATCATTCAATGATCTAAAAATCTTCCGATATCTTTTTTGAAAACGTATTTCTGAACGATAGCAATCGAATAAATAAAGACGCACGATTGGCCAAAAAGTTTAGTATCGTTTTTTCAACTGTATCTATGTAAATTGAATTTGGAATCTAAATTTTCCAATTTTACTATTAATTTGGAATTAATCTACTAAATATTAATATTAATATGCCTTACTTCGGACAAATCTTTTACGATAGTTTTTTAAGATAACAAAATTTTAAGCTGATCTTTTCTTAATCCTGTGGTTCGCTATAGTAGTGACACAATTCAAAAATGTACATTTCCTAGAAAATTGTTATTAAAATATAAAATAAAATTATGAATTAATCAACCACTTAGCAATGTAATAAATTCTGGAGTTCTTATTGGTTACTATTCCCCACTATCAAAATAAATTTTGTATTGTTTTCTTTATCATCTTCATTTTTTATCAAAAAGACCTTAGCATTCTAAATTAATATTCTTTTTAATTTCTATGAGTTTTAATGGAGCACGCAGTGATATGAAACATTCTGCCTGTAGCATACTTACAGTTTCATTGCGAATGAGGAACGGATAAATTAAATCGTTGCCTATTTCCGCTTTGCAATCTTTGTTCACCGACCGTATATCGTGTGTAATTAGTTCTATAATGAATTTTCCAACTAAACAATATGAACAAGCGAAGAGATGGAGCGCTGAGGATACACGAAGGGTCGTGATTGCTTCATAGGCGCAGCAACAATGATAACTACGTACAGTTACATTGAATCTCACAAAGGCAATACGATACCACAAATGTTCATCGTGGAAATACGCAGTTCCATGCTCTATGAATTATCGCCTCTCACGGATCTAATGTGAGGCCACGAAACCTAGGCAACGCAGTTACAGAAAACAAAGCATTATTAATTATTGAAACGAGCTTTGCTTTGATTCGTGCTACTGAGTATAAAATGCGCATCGATTGATTACATATTCTAGGTTTCAATTTTATATGCGTATTGATAGAATTAGTGGGTCTATTAATCAATGGTATACCGCAATACATCATTTTCACGTAATATAAGTATATCACTAGTTAGATACCAAACGGAAACAAATGGAATAAGCGAATAAACCAGAAACGTAAACATAGGGTAACGTAAGGAAACGTAAACATTAGGTCATCCGGAAAGCTTTTTGCGTTCGCCGCTCGGGGCCTTATATCGTTCTGCTTAAGTAAACAAACCACCAAATCACTCTACCGTCAATCGTGTGGCCACGAGTTATCCTCTGGTAAGGCAAGAAAACAGTTCTCCACGTTAGTAGAAAATGTATCGAGTGTTTTTTGCGTGGTGAAAGATGGAAGACCAAAAGATACATTTTCGCCACGTTATGTTTCACTGCTTTAAAAAAGATAGTACGCTTAAAAACACTGCAAAGGAGATTTGTGACGTTTATGGCGATCGGTCTATAACTGTTCAAACAGTTCGGAATTGCTTTAGGAGCTTTAGAGCCGGAAATTTTAATCTGAAAGACGAAGATCGCAGCGGTCGTCCATCCACCACCGATACTGACCTTATCAAGGCCTACCTCGATGAAAACCCAAGGTCTAGTTTTCGTGAGATAGCAGATGTTTTAAACATCCCGCGAACAACGATTCATGAACATTTGACAAAGCTTGGGTACGTTAATCGTTACGAAGTGTGGGTCGCCCATCAACTGACGGAGAGCAATCTCCTGAATCGAATCTTGACATGCGATTTGCTAATTCAACGCAACAAAAGAGAGCCATTTTTAAAAAAGTTAATTACTGGGGATGAAAGTCTTGGTCGAGTTGAGATAAGTGTCCTCTAACGGTAGCAAGACCTGGACTTCACCCGAAGAAGGTGCTGCTTTCAATTTGGTGGGACTGGAAGGGTATCCTCTACTACGAATTACTTTCGGAAGGGCAAACGATCAACAGTGAAAAATATTGCACCCAACTTGAAAAACTTGAGGAAGTCATTATCACAAAACGTCCTGAAGTGGTGAACAAACGTGGCGTGGTGTTCCACCACGATAACGCGAGGCCACATGTTTCTTTAGCGGTGCGAATGAAACTTCTAGAGTTTGATTGGGGTGTTTTACCACATCCTCCATACTCTCCAGACCTTGCTCCATTGGACTATTATTTGTTCCTTTCTTCGCAATAGAAAATTCAAATCAGTAAACGAAATGGAAAACGGGCTCGAAGAATATTTTAAAAGTAAGCCAAGAGAATTTTGGAAAAATGGCATTATGAGGCTCCCGGAGAGATGGCAAAAGGTGGTAGAAGGGAAAGGATCATACATTATTTTAAGAAAAGTACCGAGAAGGAAATATATTTTATACTCGCCTCCTATTTAAAAAACGAAAAGAACTTAATAAACCTAATAAAAAGGGAAAATGCAGAGTTTAATAAATTCTTTGATTTGTATCAATTCTTCATAATCATAACTGAAATACGAATGAACTACGACGTAAATAAAATAAATTTCATATATTATTCTTATTTCTAAGCTGCATTTACATGTTATTATGCTACTAAATTATATAAACAGCCTTCCTTTTAAGTAAATTTTATTATCCTATAGGCGATAAAATAGTATAAGTAAACCATTAGTCAGACTCCGGGCAGTAAAACGCAACAGAATCGTCTCTCCTAATCGAATATCAGCGCAATTAAATTACGCAATAAAACAGCCATACTAAACCCAAATGAAACACCGAGTAAACGAAAGCAAGTTACTCAAACGGCGGGTAATACCTCGGCAAACAATTGCGAATAAATTTCTCAACTCAAGATGGTTCCTCGGCGGAATCCTCGTGCGAACTTCAGCAGAGATTCACGAAACGTTTCCACGAGGAAACACGGAGGAATAATTCTACAGAGGTAGGGTGAGACACATCCTGTCTACAGACGTTCTCGTATCGACAATACTAAGGGACGAGGGAAAGATTTAGGGCGACTGAGAGGAAGACGGTCGAGTATAGTGATTCGATTAACGTCGTGTAAACTTGATCTACTTTACGTACAGCTAACTCGTTCTTTGAGCCCGTGTCAGGATTGCAAGATTGCAACCCACGGTTACACGTACATCCTCCTTATAATATATTCACGAGCGTAGACCGGCGAACCACGCATTTTCATAACGGCACACGTACGCAACATCAGGCGGCTTGTGACACGCTTGAAACGATAGAGCGTGAGATAGTCGAGGCTGGATTAGCGACTAAACTGCCACCCACCTTGCTGGATCATTCCAGTCACGAACCTGACACCTGATGAAGTTCCGAAGTTTTATGACCTTAATAACTAGTTACAGGGCAAATTCAAGGACAGCTTGTCGAAAGGGCAGATTCCAGTTACTTGTTAGACTCACTTGTTGAGCATTGATTTACCATTTCTTCCATTGGCTGGCACAATTGTTAGAAGCTAATCGAGTGGAACGATATAACATGAAAATATAATATCAAAATAATCATTGTTATTAGGTGAACACATGACGCTTTTATCAATTGATATATCACTAAATCATACGTTATAGAAAAAAATGTTCAACTTTAAAATAGTATACAATGATAAATCTATAAAGATAAAGGTACTGGAAAGAAGATTTAAAGATTGATATAAAAAATGTGCATATTTCATATGTCACAACCCAATACTTAAAATAAGGATCTTTCCGAGGAAAAATAATATGGAGCATGCGTCTATCCTTAATAGATTTTCTTTCGCAATTGTTCATCTTAAAAGAATATCAATATTTTTGGTGTTTAGAAGGATAAACAGATTTTTGGTATTTAAATGTTCATCTATAAAAAATGAGAAGATTTTTGGTATTTAAATGTCCATCTTAAAAGATATTTGCCATTTAAAGAATGATACAATAAGCGATGTATAAGAGGAGAAAGATGTAGATAAATTCAGGAGCGATCTTATACAACTTAGAAACCAAAGACACGTTTAATGAGAATGTGCGAAAGAGCGTAACGTTAGGACAATAGATATGTTACGAAGCACGATGTGCAAGCACGGTCCGTAACTTTCCAGTGGTAACGGGCGACTGGCCGTGCATGAGATAAGCGAAGCGTATCAGTAATTAAATGGTTTAAGATATGCGATCTTTTCGAAGTGGAATCGTTCCGTCACCCATGCGACACGTGCAACACGCGAAACGAGGCCGCTAGTGTTTTACGATTCTAATCGAGGAACAACGTGGCGCCCAGTCGTCGATGGAAATTCTGCCAATGGAACATCGCACAACCACCCAATATATTCGTTTGAAGTATAACTGCGGCTGAAACTTTCGTTATGCACACTTCATCTATCGGTATACATAAACGTGTTTCAGAAATATTTTATCGCCATATCTCGCTTTACTTTTGTTTAATATATTTTTCATTCTTTCCTTTTTCTTGCAATATTTAAACAAAAACAACTGGTTTGGCTAGGTAAAAAAGTTGAACCATAGACTTAATTAAGAATTTACTCGATCGATATCGCCAATTTCCACCGTGTACAATTCAAATCGACCGCAACTAGATCTAAATCGTTTTATTCGCCTATGTTTATTTTCTTCCATTTTTGTCCGAACATACGCACATCTTAGTCAAGGATCGTATTCACCAATATAAATCCGAATTTTTTCCATCCACGCTTATTTTATTCTATCCGCGTTGCAACGAGAACTCTGGTTCTACGCATCACATTTCTTCCACGTTCGATTCTCTACAAGTAATAAATTGATTAATAACTAACTACAATTTTTCTAGGATAACAAGAGTTTACGTTGAGTATCGTTGAACAAGATTCATTATTTTTTCGTGTTTTCGTTTATTTTCGCTTGAATCGTACTTCACAATTTTGTGGATCAACGATACGACGATACGAGTACCATGAACGAAGAAGATAGAAGAAAGTTCAACGTTCCTTACGAACGTCCAATATCAAATCGAAGCAAACACATCGTCGTATTGAATTACAGCGGAGTATTCACGAAATATTGGCGGTTATACTGCAAGCACACAACTTTAGTGGGTCTGAAGTATTTTTTGAAAGATGAAGTAACCTGGTTGGAGAAGTAAGTGAAATTCATGGAATATGGATATTCCCAGTGTTTCAGGTAATCGCGTATAATCGCATTACGAAATTATTCCGTTTCATATGCACGGCAAAATACGTTGCGTTTTGAGTAAGCAAACGATTATCTGTTCGACTAATTTCATCGTTCGCCGAAATGCTTCCTGTTAAATAAACGATATTATCTTCATTCTATATTCAGTATATTCTTCGATGCACCAAGCACAACTTCCTAGGATACTTGATCGCTTCGTTGCTCTAAATAGCGTATCCAGTGTATCGCGTAACAGGGCAATGTAATCATAAAGAAAAAATGCAGATGCCTTTTTACTTACAAGATTACGATATTGAACCTGGTTGGTTAATTTTACCATTGTAGTGAATTTATTGTGAAGCACAAGGATCTTAGTAAAATTTAATCCACATACGTTCATTAGAATACAGATGTTTATAAAGATTAATAGTTCTATAAGTTTTATTAACATAAAGTAGAGAAGTCGAAACTAAGAAGAGAGATTTTTGTTTTAGTTACAGTAAATATTAATATTACATTTCGATGTATTTTTATATACTATACAGTGGTGAACAAAAGAATATCTAAAAATGGTATATGGATATATGCAAATTTGTATTTATGCGTCAAATGCTAGAAAGAATACTATACTTTGAATATTTTCATGAAGAAAATTTCGCGAATATCTGTGTTAAGGAAAAATGTTTTCCTTTGGCAACATTCAAGGCATATAGCCATAAATCCCATAAAATCTTGGGTACAGGAAGATCTTGTAGTTCGATGTGTTATTTTAAAAGATTTTACGAGGGATTAAAGTCGGGAAAGCTGAGACTAAAAAAATGAACGAAGAAATAAGGAAGATAACAATGGAATTTTAGTGTTCCACTAGGGAAAATGATACGCTATGGAGGGTGAATAATTAAAGATAAAGTTACGTATAGTGCGCGACTTTTATAAAACGAATTCGGTAATAAACGAGATTCTCATTTTCTATGAAAAAAGCAGTGAACCGTCGTTTTACGAGCGCTTGAAGTGTTATTTTTTATAGGAGTTCACGTAGCATCAAGGGTGTTTAATGGCAATCAAACGCGTATCATGTTCATTAAAAAAGCGAACTCGAGAGTCTTTTCATTCGTCAGTTAGCTATTACCTTTCCTATAATGAGACTTTATATTTTATGGAAAATTTGATTTAAAAAGTAAAAATCTGTGTAACCAATACATTGTACGAGAGAAGAACGACTATATAAGTATTTAAATATTTGGAATATTTTTAGGTTCCTATGGCTTCTCGTATACATAATCTCCATAATTTGCGGCTTTCTCCAGATGGTCAATATTTATCAGGCGTACAAAGATATCCCAGTAACAGCCACGTTAGAGTCGGAGTATTTTCCAACTAATGAAATAAAATTCCCCGGTAAGTTAAAATACATATAATGAAAATTCGAAGCAGAAAATCGATAAGCTATGCGCAAACGAGCTACTACATCGTTAAAAAAAAAACAAGAACAGAGAAAACAAGAAAATCATCGTCCAATTTCATTCTTTTACTACCTGAACGTCTGAATTCGATTAAAAACCGGAGCCCTCAGCGATCTCGTTTTAATTAAGCGATTTGAACGGATAGTGTGGGAGCAGCCTTTAAATTTTATGGACGAAATCACGACACGAAAACCTAACCTTTTCACCAGCTCTGATTACTGTCTTTCTAGCCGTCTCTGTTTGCACCATTAACAGAATAAGTCTTCAATCCGCCACGAAACTCGCGGCTGAAATGTGAGGATCTGTTGAGTATTAAATAAACACCGGTGTTCTCGCGAGGAGTGAGTGTGAGCAAGCATCGTGGCTTTTAATGCGTAGCAACCACGGGGTTTAATAGAAAGAGGGTGGAGCAGAATGAGAAAGGGGGTTGGTAGGAGGATAAGTTGGTGGAGGGTTATAGCACGTCGTTTCGCCGCACTGCAGAAAATTGCACCGGCACGGATAATTTCAATAACTGCACTCGAAAAGCGTGACCTCGTTGAAGAACCGTGAAGCACCGGCAGTCAGCCGCCGCCACCTAATCACTGTGATAATCACCGTGAACGTGTTCATTGTCGGGCTATGCCGGCTAGCGGCTCTAACATAGTTATCGATTTGCGCCAGCCGATTTAATGAACGCTAATTTGCGTCCGATTAACTTTCGCCAATTTAATCAAGTATTAATATGCACCAAATCCAATCCACCCCGGGAGGAATAGTTTGCTAAGTTTTACGGGCAACCAAAGGATACTAATGGCGCAAATAGTTCGAATCATTCGCTTGAGAATGAATTATGCTGCTCGATTATCGTTCTCGTTGATATGCTTGCGTTTTGTGTTCAATCGCCAATAAATGTTACATTTTAACCAAAATTTTATCAATTGAAAGGATTTTAATTTGCATTCGTTGGAGTGTCAGGTATGAAGCGAAAATCAGTAATTTGACCGTGAATGAAATTCTTCACGAAATACGGAAGGTCGGTGATTTGTACGATTCGCCATTTACCACTGCTGGTGATTACACTCAGATTATTCAGCTGATGTCCAAGTTTTACGGGAATAATTACGATATCACCGACATAATGGAACGCGTGAGTAGCAGTAATTATACATACATATATGTATGTTCTGTGGTAATACGTAATTCATTTATTGGATCATAAAAAATCTAGTTTTATAGAGTTAATAAAGCAAAAGAAATTTCAGCTAACACCACAGTGTTCGTCTATGTTACTCAACTGTTATTTTCGCAATCAGAGAATGAATTGCTCTGATATATTCAGCGTCGGAAAAACGAAAAATGGATTCTGTTGCATTTTTAATTACATTGCCGAGAGTTTTGGTGATGCTCCTAAGTAAGTCTTCCATAACTTTTTTTCCAGTATTATAATATTGATAATCCTTCGACATTCTTTAATTCTATTTGTAATAGGTTTTTTAAGCAGGAGGAATTTAAATTGTATTATGTCGGAGACATAGGTATACAGAACGGTTTAACTGTGACGATGGATCCCTTATTGGATGATTATTTTTACACGATACTACCCACTATTGGTTGGAAGGTAATTATTTATCGTCTTCTTATTTTATATTACTCTTATATTTCTACTTCTATTTATCATATTTATCACATTTCCTGTTTTTGCAATTACTAAAGACATGCAAATGTTTAGTAGATGAGACAGAAAGATAATTTCACATACCGAAACTTACATATCAGAAATCAACTCTAGTGTTAATTATAAATATTATTAACTTCAAATAATTATTTAAGTATTTAACATGAAAATCTTGCCATTTCGCATTCCTAATTGGTTTTTGTTCGTTCGAACATGGTCGTCAACGATTATATTGTGGTACGAATGCCTGTTGACAAAAACTCGGCGAAAGTCATTAGCAACACAACGCAACGTTTCGTTTCGTGTTTGAAAAAGCTTGGTCCAGCATTGCGACCATTCACACTGTCCAATGCACGTTTCCTGCGTTGTGTACCATTTAATGACACTTCTAAATACTGGTTTCATGCTCTAAATGTTACTTTAAGCAAAATTTAGTTTATTTAAATTTATAACGATTTAAGATTTATTCGTGGGGAAAAGCACGAGTAATTACAAATTATGAAATGTAAAATGGTTTACTGTGTTGTCATGTGGAAACGTGATAGATTGGTCGGAATATTTGAAGAAGAAACTAGAGAGGGGCAAATTCTTTTAAACGAAATCTATTCAAACGGATTTATTGCACCTGATGGAAATACAGAACGTGGAACTTTTGCGCGAAGGAACTCAACGAGCGTATGATGGTTATTCGTGTGATCGCATTGCTTCTCTTTTAGAGTAAGCGAACCATATTTCGGACATCTAGATGTACGCAAAAAATCCTTGTGCGTATTTCAAAAGTGTTATTCGTTTTAATCTTTTACTATGAACTCTCGAATTTCTCTTTTATATAAAATAACAATAAAAGAACTTGTTTCTATTTTTTCTGCACTGGGACGATAACTTCAAAGAGAGTACAATATATTTTACGTTTCATTTTTAAGCAATTTTCAATATTTGAGAGCACCAGGTTTTACAAAACTAGAATCGATAAATTTGTCTACAATCGTAGAAAGGAATGAATCGATTCTTTGAAGTGAACCTTGTTTTAATTAAAAATTGTCATTTTAAATCAATTTAGCCATTCGTAAAGGACCTTTAATATGCAATAACCTAATAACCAATAGAACTAGCATCAATCAAAGAATGAAACTTGTACTAAAGAAATCAAAATGCAAAAATATAAGAATAAATAAGCTTTTTCCTATATACATACATTGCAAAAAATCACAATCGCCCATGACATTTTGTTTCGGACAAAATCCAAAAACGTACCGTCGTAAATTTACGAAACTTCTATGAAAAATTATAAATTGGTCGTTTTCGATAATTCTAACATTAAAGAAGTTTCATAGATAGCTCACCTGCCTCTAATTGATTGTCATAACAAAGCTGCAAACATTTATACAAATTCATATTCTTATAATTTTTTTATTCATTTTTTGTCATTAGATGATAATGATAAAATCCGCGATCAATAGAATGTTACAATGTCGAAGACGAAAGAATTGAATGAGCATTAGTTAGGGTTTCTAAAGATTTATGGCCAATCTGCGGATGTCTGTGTATTTATAAAAAATGTCAAGATTCAAGAAAGTATATAATACACATAAATATATAATAAAAATATAAAAAAATATATACTATTCTAGGTATATTATAACCCTTGATAAAGGAAACGGATCTCTAATTAAGTTCCGGTTATGTTAATAAAAGTATGAATTTGTATAAATGTTTGCAGTTTTGTTATGACAATCAATTAGAGACAGGTGAGCTATCCATGAAACTTCTTTAACGTTAGAATTATCGAAAACGACCAATTCATAATTTTTCATAGAAATTTCATTTAGTTGCCAACCGAATAGTACAATACCGATATGCATATTTATCAGGTGATGATATTCGACCCTTACGATTACCCTGACTCGGGTAGCGGCAGCGTTTCGGACATTCTGCTTGGCCCGTTAACCGAGAAGTACGTAAGTTTGAAGGCGGTTGGATTGTACAGTACCGACAATATTCGCCCATATTCGATGCAGAAACGGGGCTGCATCTTTCCCGACGAATACGTTTCGGACCACACGACTTATACCTATAATGACTGCATAGTCGCCTGCAAGATGGAGCACGTATGGAACCATTGCAAATGTAGAGTGTTTTTCTATCCATATCACGAAGGTGAAAACTACTTTATTTCCGGTAGAACTCGTTCACTTTTCTCAGGATCGTTTGTTTGAAATTCTCAATTAAAGTAATATTATTTTAAAACGAAGCGTTTGTTTCTATGAAAAAGAAGGAAAATATAGTCTGTTTTAAGTTGAAATTTAAAAAAAAGTTTAAGAGTTATTATAGTGCTTTGTAGAATTCGAATTTGAAGTAATGTCCAGATGATGGAGATTTGTGTTTTTGGAAGAAAACAATGTACATGTTCACGCGTTCATTCTAAATATCAAATCTGAGTCAATATGTAATTTTACTACACGTTCCTTGTAGCTACCGTATGATACTTTAATTAAGTAAGAGAGGCAAATGAATCTTTAAGAATCCAAACACTCCCCTATGCTATTATTTATTAATTTCAGATTATATCTTAACAATAAATATTCACTAATAAGAAATTTTTTAAATTTGATTAGTATTCATTTGCAGTTGAGCAATGGTAGAACCTCAAAGATTAGAAATTAGAATTTTTAACAATATAACATAACACAATGTGAAATACAATATAAAGATAGCTATTATGTAAATTTATTTATTTTTATTACAAATATTAGCGCATGAATTAGATAATGGAAACTCGATTAGTAATGAACGTATTGCATCATTTGATTCTATCTTGCCTTTAGCATTTAAGAAAGTATAAAATATTTCTGTAATATTCTAATGTCGACCAAAACTTTCGCTTCATCAATCGTTTTCAGATTTCAACAGAACTTGCAATATGGAGAATATACATTGTTTATTGCAATATTATGGTGAGAAACTATCTTACATTTACAATCAACCAAATTCAACAAGAAATTTATATATGATATTTTTTATCGATTAATTAATTAACAGATGTAGCGTTTAACATCGTACCTTATAAAGACAATAATTTAAGTAGCTCACTTGATGATCAGAATGCAACAATGTATTGCAAAAATTGTTACCCTGAATGTGACGATATGAGATATTATGTGCAAAGTACTATATCTAACATAGAGCCTGGATACTTCGACACGGAATTATTGTAAGAGAATATTAAAATATTATCGTATTTCTGTTAAATGCACATATTATTACTAACTTCTTTTTAAATACTTTCTAGTCCGGACATGAATGTAACGAATCATAGTGTTCTGCACGTATATTTTCCAAACTCAGGAACCGAGTTTTTGAAACAAGACGTGACTACCCGTTGGTACGAGTATTTGGGTAAGTATTTATACATTTTATCTTCTCCATATTTCAACTAAAACGTACAATGAATATATTTCTGGTAACTATTGCATGTCATGCTGTCACTGTTTCAGGATCTATTATCGTAATTTTAAAAGATATAGGTTATAGAATATTCCTACTACAACTTTATCGATTATTTTCGTCCTTAACAGTCATCATGGATGAAATTATTTGCGACCATTGTAGACAATAACCTTTTTACTTCTCATCTATCGACTAACTAACTAACTAACTTTATCGATTATTCTAAGAATTACAGAGAATAAATGTGCTGTGATGAAATTTCAATTATTTATTTAAAGTGATTTTCTTTGATGAAAGTTTTTAGATGTTATACTATAACAGCGTATGAAGTATTTTCACTTACTTGTTTGTCTATTTCCAGTTATTCAGTCTGACAACACTGTTCTTTTTACCTCTTTGACCAGTATACATTCCACAGCGATAAACGAAATAAACATAATTTATACACATTTCAGAGCACATTTTTCTGATATCAGCACTCATATAATTGTAAAAAATAAACTGAAAAACATAATACGTTCACTCGCGACGCATTGCAACGTTTTATCGCGCTATTTAGAAATGTCAATAATACGTAACGGTCGGAGAGAATCACTACGTCAGTCAAACATCTTTAATAAATGTTAAAATATTTCATACATATATTTAATATATATATTATAATAATATATATTATAATTAGCGAGCGTAATAAAACAAATGCATAATAAATAAATTGTCTCGAATCCGATTTAATAACCTATTAGCGTTTCGACTATCTAATCCTAATGAATAGTAACAGACAGAGTGTCTAGATGGCTACATAGCACTCGGGCCATTTGTTTTCATTAAGCTGTCGAATATACATACCTGAGGCTATCGCATGCCTCAGCTTCAGTCTGGAATTCTTCTTGTGTCTGTCTAAATCTGAATATGTACTTAAATATATTCCACAAAATTTGGAAATATTTGTATTTGTATCTATTTTTGATATATCTATATCTGTACATACATACATCGAATTTATAAAATTGAAATATTTGAGTTTAGAAAATTTCGAAATTATGTCGAATGTAATACTTTAATATTTTATAACTTGCAAACCTGCAATTGTTAAAAAATATTTATTTTATAGGTGAAGTTGGAGGACTCTATGGACTTTACGTTGGCATCAGCATCATTAGTTTCGTAGAACTGATTTATTTTATCATATTATGGCTCAGTGAAGCGTTTAAATCTTTCGAGGTAGTAGAAGAAGAAATTCCTCGTGAAAATGCTATACATCCTATTTATTGGAATGAATTCTTTCCACATCCAAGGGCTGTCATGAATAATTAATGAAAATAGTATTTGCTTCTAATATACATTCGATGTGTTTCTATGTATCTGCGCTGTGTTCGCTCGTTTTACCATTCAATAAATGTGCTTGCTTCTTAAAAATTTCCTATTTATATACTGGAATCCTATCAATAAATAAATTTGTGATATAATTATAAGAAGCAGAACTACCTTTACCGAAATATTAATAATTCCTGTTCTATTGACCAAACTATCAGTGTTAGAGATTACGAACAGCAGCGAGTTTCTAACATCTGAAAAATCTTACTTTCACAAGAACAACTCGTTGAATTCAAGAGTTGTCGGGTATCCAACAGGGAAACGAATCGCTTTAAACCTGGAGAAAAATATAGCTTCAAAGAGTTTTTGTAAATTTTCTATTCGCCAGAAGAAGAGTAGAGTGCAGCAGGGGAGTGAGATATTATGATCTAAGAAGATCGAGGTGTTATGATCGAGTCATCGAGTGTTATTAACGAGACATGTACTACATCACGTCTTCTGGTGGCGGTGGTAGGTCAAAAAAATCGGTTTGACGTCGTTAGTGAGTTCACGAAGAAAAATGTCGTTATCAAGAATCCAGCACTGTAATAATGTTTGGGCACAGCTGTAGAATATCGAGCGACCAAGTGTTCTGTGGAATCCGGTTAGCAATGAAAAAACCAATTAATGAGGTTAAAAATCCGATCGTGATCTTATATCTTGCATTTTGTTCTATTTATGATTACGAGCAGTCGATAATTCAGTTTATATCCAAAGAAAGATTAGTGAAGACTACATAAGATATATGATCATTTTTGTTCATTTGTGTTACGCTCCGAGGGTCACAATAGACCGTGTTCCTAATCGTCTCCCTTGGTACTACAGTGTCGCAGACAAATCGTCTTACATGATCGGCGAAATATACACAATGTAGAGATAAGCGCATAGTTGTCGTCGAAGCAGCGAGTTCTCGAAACATCGATTCGCCTTCGGTTCGTTATTTTACCTACACAAACAAGGTGGCATACGTGATCATAGGCGCGAACGGTCGCGAGGCCCGAGCGTGGTGAGGGTCATCTCCAAGAGAAGACAAAGGACAAAATCGAAGGGCAGTGTCATACGAGGAGTCAAACCGAATGCATCGAGAGGTTCAGAGAAATAAAATCAAGGTCGCATAATCAAACTAATACGTCGAGAAATACTATAAAGTCGAGTCGAATTATAATAATAAACTAGTTGTATCATCGTTAAATCATTTGTAAAGTGTTAAGTATAATTTTAAATATTGTTAAAAATAGAAGCTTATATTAACCCTGTTAATTCAGTGTTACAATCATTTGAACTACCTCTGTTATCTTAGTCGAAACAGGGGAACGGACTGATTTGTGGCGTCGATTATCAAAATCGTAGCGAGAATTTACGCTTCTCGCTGACGCGTTTCCTCGCGATTGCGTCTCTCCGCGAACGGTCGTAACAATTTGTTTCATTCATTCAAAAAGAAGTTTTTTCTCAATATAAAATTGTTGAAGGAATGAGTAACATTTGTACAATCGTGGAATAGGTCGACAGCATAAAGAAGTATCATATTTTTCATCTGTAGCCTTCAAATAAAATCTTCCTCAATTTTTCTTTCATTTTACTTATTTTTCCTATCTTTATCGAGTCTTCAACAAAGCAGGAAAATGTAATTGGTACAAGTTACAAAATAGCTAGCAGATGTTCACATCGATCAGAAAGAGATTAGATTCGTCGAGCCGGCAAGTTTCAGTGCACTCGATCTTGAAACCGCTTCAAGACGCGACCCGTGCTCTCAAGTATCGCCGTCTGAATAACGTGAAATGAGTTTCACCGCAATTTTCCGCGATGCAATTCGAACTTTTGGCGATTTCCAGCGTTCAAGAATCTTCGTATGAGCAAACAAGACGACGCTGCTATGTATACTCCACACAGTTTAACCACTCGCGTCTTCTGTTACCTTTGAACCATAAAATTTCAGGTCTATTCGATTAAAAGAGTGATTAATTGGACGAAAAGTACACGGAGGAATTGTTTTGTGTAAGTCAACTCTCGATACTTTTAGATCAGAGTCATTGAAAACTTTCCGCTTCCTTTTATTGGTATTTTAAAATTATTATTCACAAATTTTACATTTCTATATTAAATTAAAGGAATTCAATTTATTATATAATTTAATTTAATAAATCCACTAGAGACTAATGGTGTATTAATATAACATTTCACACGCAATTTCTTCTCATACAATTTACGTTATTAAACTCCGGTTTTTAACAATGTGGTTATGAAAGTTAATGTCTTTTCTATATAGACTATATAGTTTTAAGCAGTTTAACAAAATTGAAATATTTAAACTATTATTATTTTCTTTTTCTATTCTAATGTGTTTTTTGTAGTTTGTCAAAATAATATGAAATTCAGAATATTTACGTTCTCTCAGTACCGTTGACTTTGAGCAAATTAATTTCGCTGAGTCGGTCTTAATAGATTAATATAGCGATGTCTAATATTTACCCTGATCCTTTTCGAAGTAGCTTAACAGATTCCGGTAATTTTGAACTCAGTGACAGGTTCGAAGCTGGTTGGTTCTCCACGTCGATAGGAAGCTGCGAGGGATAACTCATTAGTCGTTGATATTGATGTCTGCGAGCCCCAGGCTGTGGTTCTTCACCGCCAAAACAAAGTAATTTATCTGTGCTTTGACGCTGGGATCCGCTGTCTCACATTCTGAATTGGTGTGCACGCGTAGCTGGTCTCGTTACAAATTGCCCAGCAACATTAGTTCTGTTCGATGGTCTCCCAAATTCGCCGCAGGTGTTTCCGAGCGATGGAAATTTCCGTGAATCGAGCTGGCCGCACTCTCGTTTCATCAAACGTCGACCATGCCGGGAATAAAACGTCCAACGCTCTAGAATTCCGTGTTAGAAATCGTGAATAGGATCGCGTTACATAATTTGAACATGGTTTTCCTAGAATTCTTGCCAGAATACCTTTTGTATCCCTTGATTTCTCAACAATTTTCTGTCATTATAGTTGTAATCGTGTGTTCCATTTTATTTTTTGGATAATTCTTCAATTTTATATACGAAGGATTAATACTTACCTTTTGGTAAATTACACGGCAGAGAATGCAGTCACGAGCAATTTCTCATCGCGACGTTATTGCGTTAGGACATTGTTCGATCGAGAAGAATACACGGGGATGGTGCAGGCACACGCGCGACTCGTAATCAAGAAAAGGATTCGCGAACATCAAAGGCTGAGACCTCAATCAAATCCAATACCGTCGTCGCGACTAGAAATTCAGGATGCGACGTATCAGTGCACAGAAAAGGCTCTTGTAAAAAGACCGCCGATCTAGCCGACTCTGAAGAACAGAATTAAATTAAACGTCCGTTTAAGTAGTGTCCAATTTTAGACTCGTTCTTTTATTGCGTCCTTTCTTTCAAAGATGAAAGAATATATTTTTACCTATGACGCGTCTCATTTTTATTCATCGAACGAGATACATAGAAAACGAAGTAGAAAAGATACCTTTTGGTCTTAACCAAGCGACATATTTAATTCTCGTAATACTCTTAGCACCAATTTTCTGAAAAAGATCGATACTCGTGACTCTTTCAAGTGTGCTAAATATGCAATAAAGCAGACTCGTGGCACATTTTAAGGGCTCGATACGTAAGGACTGACCTAAATAGGTCGAAGTGTGCTCAGCTTCTTGTTTGAGCAATCGCGCGACACGTGTTCTGCGGCAAACAATGTGGTCGTGAGCGATTATCGCTGAATCTGTATTTTAACACGAATATTAAATTTCATCGGAACTATTGAACTTATTCGAACAGATCTATAAATATTTCAGTTCCCCTAACGATTCAACATAAACTTTCAATCAACCAACGATAGATAGGAGTAAGTTAATTTAGTGTGCACTCGGATGAGGAAAGATCAGGATTTAACTTTTAAAAGAGGTTCCGATATTGGGTCTAGAGATATGCATATGTATATATGCCTCCGTGAAAGAGAGATGAACCATATCCAAGGATGTCATGTCTGTGTTTTATATAACGATATTAAAACTCTATTACTGATAATCTTTCCATCATCGAGGAACTCCATGGACCACTCAATATAATATAAAAATCGATCATCTTTCGTCCTCTTCTTCCATCCCCGACTACTGCTCCATACAAATAGTTGTATTCTGATCACGCCCATCTTTTAGTTTACGGTAACCGGAAGCAGTCTCTCTTACTCTCGGTTTCTTACGATGAGATATGTTGCATATCGCGAGCGCCGATCAGAATGGCGTTGGTTTTTGCTCGAATTGCCGATACGTGCCGCATAGATGCAGAAGGGGAAGCTTTTCACTGATAAGATTTTATGGTGAGGGCGGAACAGCGAAGTGCTTTGTTCGCGGTGCGCTCGATGCACTCTTTTGTCCCACGCTCGTCTCTTCTTCGATTGAATTCCGATATAAAGGGAATCGCGGACGAAAGTCTCGATGTTTCAATAAGTGGTTCCACGCAACATGATTTCTTTTTACGCCTGCGCTCTACTTTCAAATGATCCTCTCCGTGGCACAGAGTCAGTCACTTTCGAGTATGAGTATTCTTACTTATCTGTAACATACTTATATATGTTCACATTTTTATAAATATAATTACAAAAATGGAACCTAGGTGGAAAAATTTTTTAACTAATAAATATAGCGATTACTGTACCTTGGATATTGATAATGCTAATGTCCCATACGTACATAGAAATCCACAAATCCATTTATATTAGATCTGTGGCAGCACGCGACGACGGAACTTTCCGACGGCTTCGCGACTGTCACGTAAACTTGAGAGTTAGGTGATAAAACAAGAAGGTTGAGCCGTAAAACAATTATTAACTTTCTTTTTATCAAACTTTATTATGAATTCAGTAATCACAATGGAATATGCACTGAATTAACACACTCAATTCTGACACCGTATAACACAGGTGTAAACTGTAAATATTTGTAAATTTTGTAAATAAACCTATTTGACATCCCCCTCCCCTTCCCCCTCCCTCTCATCCCACCCCTCCCCAAAGTTACACAGCACCCAAAAAGCAGACTACCGAAGCGTCCTGTTTTGCGACCAAGTTTTCAGGACAGAAAAAATAAAAAAAAAAGAAAAAACAAAATCATGTAAAAGCTCCGCTCCCCAGCGGCTTAAACCCAAAAATTGTATTAAACACAAAAAATGTAAAGCGCCGACACATAATATAGTATGGCTACGTCGCACCGCCGCGGTACACATCACATCATTACCAAAATTCACAGTTTATTGTGAATACTAAAATGTATTTAAAATTGTATCTTGGGTTAAATAAACATCATTAAAAAAAAACTGAATTAACACACATAAATCACAATTCACTCCAACAACTTTACATAAAACCTAGTTACACTGATGCGTTAAGTACGCGACTGGTCTAAGGGTAGAAACTCGGTAAAAAGATGTCGACCATTCTAAGGATAGAGAATAAGTGAAGTTTAGTGACAATGTTGTGGTGGAGGAAAGCTAGGGTTGGGTGTGTCTAAGACCATGAGATGAGCTGATTCGTTAAGGACAATTTTGGCTAGGAAAGTGAGGGCG
Organism: Bombus impatiens; assembly: GCF_000188095.3. Lineage (NCBI taxonomy): Eukaryota > Metazoa > Arthropoda > Insecta > Hymenoptera > Apidae > Bombus > Bombus impatiens. The sequence goes on from NT_177527.1 coordinate 48,577, forward strand.
ATAGACATTGCTTTCGATTGGATCATAGGAATGTTGGTGGACTAGGAAGGATCTCAATCGCCCTCGAGAGAAAATTGCTAACGGAAGATACCGAACGTGGGAAAAACCAAGTTTCCCGTATCTTGCCGTGGTAAACTATAAATGTAAAGGATACCTGAAATAAAAGATCTTTGCTTGGTCTGAAGGACCTTAACTATGAAAATGACCAGATTTACAGTGGGTCCCTAAGGCTATTGAGAGTACGCGATAAGGATGTGTAGACATCTGGATGCTATCTTGCCCGCGGTGTGTGGCCTTGGTCTCTGATGTGGATTGATATCACAGTGGCAACGGTCGCGGACGCCTAACAAACGCGTAGATAGCGGGGATATTTTTTTTTATTTGGTAGACTTTTTACAATCAATTCTCATTGAGAATTATAAGTAAATTATTTTGGCATGGTACTGTAATTTTGATTATAAGAGTTTATAATATGCTTGATTCTAGTTGAATCTAATGTTTAAATCTAATGTTTAAATGCGGATCTGATCCGTCGTGTCAAGTAATTATGTAACTAATGGGTTTTGGTGGTTGTTAATTCCTATGTTATATTTATTACTGAATTTGGATATTTCTTCTTTAACTGTGGGTATCTTAAGGTCGCGATGTATTGTTTCGTTGGTAACATATCGAGCTGCATCTATTAAGGATCTTACAGTTTTCGATTGGAATCGTTGGAGAATTTCTATATTGGAATTACTCGCTGTTTCCCATAGTTGAATCCCATAGGCCCAAACAAGTTTTAATATGGCTTCATACAGCATAGTGGGGATATTGAGGGGCGACAAAAAAGAAAGAAAAGATTCATTCCGTTTCGAGCTGCGAAGTGCGAAAGGTCTAGCGAAACAGCGAAGCAAACACATTCGAGAAGCATGATTGTAAACTCCTTCCCGTGCCATTTAGTTCGACGAAACTCGGGCCGAAGCGGTAAACATCGACGCGCGCTAAACAGACCAGATTGATGCTCGTAAACAGCAACTGACATTCAGTCACGATCGTAACGGGCAAAAAAATAATCCGCGAGCTCGGCTTGTTATGTTTACGTTTGGCCCAAGTATCTGGTCGCGATATTTATGTTTGGTCCAGGTATCTGGTCGCGAGTCAGACTCACGATATTCATGTTTGGGCCAAAATCTTCATCGCGAGTCTGACTCGATAATGTACAGGAAGGGATTAATTGTTGATCGTTAATCGTTGATTGTTGATAGTTGATAGTTAATTGTTAAATAAACCTCTTTGTTGAACATCAAGGGTATTTCTTGGGCACTTCATCCAACATCCACTTCAGATTACTTGGAATGTTTTGATATATTTTAATAGTAAAAATTATTACATCAAAAGTGATGGAATAAATGAATTATTGGAGAGGTGGAAAATAATTATAAGTATTAATGAACAACTGAACAATAGTTGTCATAAGATATAAGAAGTAGGTATAGCTATTCATATGTAAATATTCTGTGAGGAGTTTTTATTTTCTCCAGTTCCTTTATCCATATCTTTTCTCGATTTGTTTTATGTCTATGAAAAATTTATTGTTCAACGATGCTATGGAAGATCGATGTCTAAGATTCTATTGACTTCGTATACCACAAAAAACGGTCTTGAATATATTCATCGGCCGCAAAATATTGTCTGATAAAATATATTTCTCTCTCTGTATTCACATATACGTATTTTCGAAACATTCGAAAGCCCCGAGTGATTCACCAAGACCATGAAACACGCATCTCCCTTTACGACTGGAAATCCTATTCGAAAAGTGGAAACAGGCTCGCGAAGTACGTCCATCGTGTCGCGTTCTTCTACGAAGTAAATTGTGGAAATATATGCCGGCAATTTATCTGACATTCACGAAGCTACCGGTGACTCGATCGTGAAAAAGAAATTCACCCTCAGGAACCTCGTGTGAATCGAAATGAAATGTTGTATCATTAATTGCGCACGTTGGAGGGGTTGAAATAGTTTATCGACTAGACTTTGATGAAGCATACTGTGGATCCGCTTCGTGACAACAAGACAATTTATCAGCAACCGACATCACGGAAGTTGCACGAAATAGATTTATGTATCCACTGACCGGATACCGTTGCCGGGATAAAAATTGAATCGGCCATTTATGCCGGAAAGGTAACATAGTAAATCGTCCACAGGCTGTCCATGTTCTTATCGGCTTTAATGTATTTTCACCAAACGTGCTGGTCCTTTTTGTTTCAGTATTATTAGTTCCTTTGCCCATTCACGCGTTATATTGGATTTATCATTTTATCAATTATAAGGGATAGTGATATAACACAATACATTTCCCATGTATCAACCAACGCAAGAGCGACGTGAACTAAAAAAAGTGAATTAATTTGTCGTTCGATGGGTAAAGGGCTCGAGCATGCTGACAGATCACTCGATAGAAAGTTCGATCCGAAATCGCCGGCGTTTTTTTTTCCGAAACAACGGATCTCTGTCTCTGTCAGTGATCGGTCACTCGGTGCGAATTAACACCTCACGTCCAATTACGCGATATAGCACAGGAACGTGACATAGTTCGAGCCATCTCACGGGGATGAGTTTCACGCAGTCGCGTTCGTCTCTTTTCGATTTCGTATTTTTTACCGCTTGAATTTTCTACTCAATCGACGATTCCCTATGCTCCCTTCGCGTGCTTTGCTATTTCGTTCGTCGCTTTTGTTCCCCTCACCGCATTTTTATTTCTTTTCTCCTCTCTGGACAAAATTTCGAACGCACGATCACGGTTAACTAAAACGCGAACGTGAGGGTAGAATGTGAACTGAAAATTCTCCACTGACACATGGGATTTGATTATGATATCCGCGTAACAAGGATATTTCCCTCTTCTCTTACACTTTACGCCGCAAAGTCGCAACTGGAATAATAGGCGAGCAGTTTGAAAATTATAGTGGACTAATTTGCTGATGAATGTACTTTGTTCGTTTAACGAACACTAAGGGATAGTAACAGTAACGATAGCCGCAAGTAAAATTATTGCAATAATTATGTAACTTTTAACAGAATATTATTAACAACCTGATCGTTCATATTAATAATCTATTGAAAAGCAGAAATGTAAAGTTTAATTCCATGTACCAGTGCCACATATTAAATTTCATTTGATCTCTAATTATCAACCACATTAAAGGCGGAAAAATTATCTATAAATTATATATATTTATTATTAAGAATATTAATAACACATATATCAATACCTCGTTATTCGTTGTTAGGAATAATCAGAATATTCGTGCGATTATCTGGCATGAGCTTAAATTTAGAAAAAGTGCTATAAAAATTGTTGCAAATGAAAATTTTACCGATGTTCCCTATCTTACGTAGACAATTTTTTAATACATAAATTAGTTTAAAACAGACTATAAATAAAGGAATTGAAATTGTTTCATTAAAAAAATTAATTAATTCTAGAATCGATAATTTTTATGCCTATATAAATCTGGGATAATGAACTAAGTTAGCCATTGAAAAAGTTATGTAAAAATTAGATTCATTAATTTACATTCAGTTAAACTTTTTTTGAACAAAAGTAATGAAAATGAGAAAAACATACCATTTTAAGAAAAGATGCTAGAGCGAAAGGTACAGAAAGAAAAGTTCTACAAAGTAATATACCGGATCCATGTCGATCGCGGCAATTGTTGGACATATTATTAATATTAATGTGGTCTCGGATCCACGCAGATTTGAAATGTAGAACGAGGTGGAGGGAAAGGGGTAGATCGTTACTTATATAAGCGGAATATATTAATTTTCGTGGAACACTGGATCGCAGGGCTGCGGTGAATAAATTTTGCAACTGGCCGTACCCTGAAACTTTGTCATACGGGCCGAAGTTTCGAGCCTGCTTGACGCTTTTTGCCACCGTCACAGTTTTCCCTAGCTTCCCGTTCCTTTCTGTCGTCAACTTGAATTTTCCCACTTTACTATATCTGGTGTTCAAGCGCTTTTCCACAGCCTTGATGACCGTTAAAACCAGTATCACGTTTTACACTTGGTCACGGTTCGTTGATTTTTTCGACCAGCAATTCGCGGAGCTGTCGATAAAATTGTTGCTTAAGAGATGATTAATGATGAAACGAAATGATGTACGGTGAACTGGTAATTTGGAACATGTAAAAGTCAATTTCTGGAGAAAATAATGTGTAAACGCCTTTGAAAATCTGGTTGCGAAATAATTCGCGCATAAGTTCTCTTTTCTTTAATATTGCAATTGTATACGTAAATATATTATTAGGTCGTCCGAAAAGTTTCTGTCGTTTTATGAGGAAATAATAGACGCACAACGTGTTTTGTTTTGTATTATGTAGACATTTGCAATAGAAGCTGACATACACCAAGACAGTGTCCTCGGACTTCTGCTGTTCACCATCTATACTGCCGATTTACCAACTACACAGATAACTACAGCGACATTTGCTGATGATACAGGTTTATTAGCATCTCACTCAGACCCAATAATTCCTCCTCAACTTTCCAGCGAGGTCTCCACTCTATGGAAATGTGGTTCCACAAAAATAAATGAAAATAAATCCAGTCATATAACCTTCACGCTGCGAAAACAATCCTGTCCACAGGTGACCATAAATAATATTCCAATTCCAAACAAAGATTCAGTCAGATATCTGGGCATGATGCTGGACAGAAGAATAACATGGAAACAACACATCGTAAATAAATCCAAGCAACTTAAATTAAAATTAAAAAACTTCTACTGGCTCATTGGCAGATGCTACAAATTATGCGTGCAGAGTAAAATAATTCTATATGAACATGAATATC
>NT_177528.1:0-402 GCF_000188095.3 Bombus impatiens
CGCTCGGAAGTCTACACATAATCTATCCGAGCCGTCCTTCTTTTTTAGAAGTAACATAGGGCTTGCGAATGGTGAACTACTCGGCCTTATGATTTTTGCTCGGATCAGTTCGCCTATCCTCTCTCGGACTATTCTCCGCTCCTCCTCGCTGAGTCTATAAGGACTTCGTTGCACGGTGACGTTGGGATCAATTAAACGAATTTCTAATTGGCCCGTATTTACACGAGTCCGCGGGAAACCCGTAATAAATGACTCTTTGAATTTTTCGAGAACAGAAATCAATCGATCTTTATCGTTACCAACTACATCAGTGTCGACTCAACTACATCAGTATCGACCTCGTTAATGTTGACCGCATCTTCCGCAACTCTGCTACAAGCGTTAACCATTTTTGTCTTACAA
>NT_177529.1:0-682 GCF_000188095.3 Bombus impatiens
CTCTTCCTGTGTAGGCGGTCGCAGTTCCCGCCTGATGACAAAGAGGTAATCCAGAATTCCCTCCACTCTATCTCTTCCAAGGGGCTCCATTGGCGCCAACCGCATCATGTTCTTCCTCACTACACGATACGGCCTGCCCCATGGATCCTGATCTAAGGTGGCGCAGAAACCCTTTCAACTCTCCCCCTTGCTACGCCCGATCGCCCTTTTCAGTCGCCTCCTAGCATCCCTGAATTCGGCCACCGGGACCTCGACACCATCTTTGCGGGCCGCCACCGCACGCAGAGCTCTTCTTCTAGCTCTTAGAGTTTCGCTCATTAACGTAGCGAGCTCATCGCTCCACCAATAGTTGGCGCTTCTTAACCACCACTGTCCTGTCGAATTCAATTAGGATATGACCCGCTCTCGTTCTACGGACCCCCGTGGCTCCCTCCAATAAACTCCTCACCGCCATTATCCTCTTATAAACATGAAGCCATTCGCAACCACCACCTTAATTAGAACGGCTTCCTTCCTCCTCTTGTTTCTTGGTACGCCTCTCTCGTCGGTTCCAACCTGCCGGTTGTTTCCCGGACGCACTATCGGGGTAGCTTGCTCTAAGGGAGCTTTCCTTAGCTTCGAAGGGAGCCTTCCTTTTTTCTACCCTCATCCACCCTTCGGAGTTCTCACTGAAGTCACCCCT
>NT_177529.1:808-1365 GCF_000188095.3 Bombus impatiens
TCTTTTTGGGTATCCGCCCTTAACTATCGTCACTTCTCTCTTCATCTCTGCCCTGTCTGCACTTTTTTCAACCTCGACAAGCTCTCTCCTTCTCCTTCTTCCTCTTTTCTTGTGATCCCCATACTGCTCCAAGGAAGACAGGATGCCTTTCATCAGGTTGCCATGTCAGCGCATGCCCGGTCACGATCAATCCTTTGAAAACTGCGTTTATGAATTTCTGAAAAACAGCTGGTGAATTGCATAATCCGAACGGCACACTAATAAATTCATACTGTAGGAACTGTAAATGCTATATATTTCCTGCTACTTTCTCCGACAGGAACACGAAAGAATCCATTCTTGAGATCCAACGTACTGAATACTTTCGATCCCTGTAACAAATCTAATTTATCCTCGATCAAGGATAGCGGGTATCTGTCTTTCACTGTTTTTCGATTCAGTCGCTTATAATCGACGCAAATTCTAATTGAACCATCTTTTTTTTTACCAACGCGATCCGGCTTGCATAGCCGGAATGTGACTGGCGTATTATTCCATCTTTCAGCCACATTTTGATC
>NT_177530.1:0-3217 GCF_000188095.3 Bombus impatiens
CCAACGATGTAGAAGAAGTGAAGTTGAGTGACGATGCTGCGTCGGGGAAAAGCTAAGGATGAGTGTGTCTAGCGCACGGGACCGTCGGATTTGTTGGTGACAATTTTAGTTAGGCGAGTGAGGGAATAGGCTTTGTTGTTAATTGGTTAAACGGAGGGGCTTCGTGGTTAGTGGGAGGAAAGTTGCAGCATACGTGAGAAAAACTAACTTTCCATTGTTAAGCCGTGGTAGACAATAGACTTTAGAAATTCTTCTATTATAGATAAGTATAATTTGTAAGTAAGTATTATAAATAAGTAAATATTACTTAATTTAAATAACTAATTGAATCTAGCGTTTAGGTCTAGCGGATAGTGTCTCTTCAGCCTGCGGATGTGGTCCGTCGTATCAAGTAGTCCAGTGATTAGGGGTTTTCGGTATTTGTTGACTCTTTTGCTATATCTGTCGCTATATTTTGCTATTTTCTCTTTGACTGTGGGTATCTCGAGGTCGCGGTGTATTGTTTCGTTGGTAACATACCAAGGTGCATCAATTAGGGATCTTAGCGTTTTCAATTGGAAGCGTTGAAGTATTTCAATGTTGGAGTTACTTGCCGTTCCCCGTAGTTGGATTCCGTTGGTCCAGACAGGTTTTATTACGGTCTTGCAGAGAGTAATTTCATTCTGTATGTTTATTTTGGTGCGTTGGCCCGTGAGCTAATAGAATTTTTTTAGTTTGTCCTTTAGTTGCTTCGTTTTATCTGAGATGTTGTTTTTCCATGTTAGTCTCCTGTCCAGGGTCATGCCCAGGTATCTGATTAAGTCCTTACTAGGAATTGTTGTATTGTTGATGGTCTCTTGGGGGCAGGTTTGTTTTCGGAGCGTGAAGGTTACATCTGAGGATTTTTTTCGTTAATTTTGAAGCCCCATTTATGAAACCACTTTTCCATGGAATCGAGACATCGTTGGAGAGTGGATGAGGCAATTACCGGGTCTGCGTGGGTAGCTAATAGCGCTGTGTCGTCAGCAAATGTTGCTATTGTTATCTCGTTTGGTATAGGTAGGTCGGCAGTGTAGATGGAGTACAGTAAGGGTCCGAGGACACTACCTTGGGATATGCCGGATTCTATTGGGAATGTTGCGGGAGTGGCGCCTAGGCATTTAACCATGAATTGTCTATTGGTTAGGTAGGATTTTAGGATGGAGTAGTAGGGGTGTGGTAGGATCTTTTTAAGTCTGTATAGTAGCCCTTCATGCCATACTTTGTCGAATGCCTGTCGGATGTCTAGGAATACCGCTGAGCAATATTTTTTCTTTTCAAGGGTTTGGCTGATCATGTGGGGTTAGGTTGGGGTTAGGTTTATTTTCAAGATATTTAGGATATATGCCGCATTGCTAATCGGGATAGACAGCATATTGATTTCGGGATTGACCCACCATAAACCTAAACTTTTTAAGTTTATTTCTGTTATCTGTTTATGGATGGTCCTTGAAACAGCCCTTAGGTTGCTATACGTCCTTACTAATTATGGAGAAAGCAGGTAGTTACTTAATGGGAAAAACCCAATACGCGACTAACGAAAAAGCTGGTTTTTCCCATAAACAATATTACCTACTAGCCGCGTTGGTAGGAGGCTTTCTCCTCCTATCTTCATGACCTATAACCAATTGGCATCGTGGATCGTTACCCTCACAAGGTGCGAACAGCGAATCCGCGTTATTAATTAAAAAGGTCGCACCCACACCGAGCTTTCCTCCGTAATGAGACGAGAACACCTGGAAAGAAATAGACTAAACTATCGAAGAGTGAACATCTCTCCGATCTGTGTAAACCTGTGCTGTGAAATAAAGACGATAGTTGCGTTACGATTCAGCTATTTTTTTATTTTCATCAACTGACCCCTAAATTTACGTGACAAGGGCGACGACATTTAGCATACTACCGAACGGGACGATCGCGGTACGTGTATCAAATTTGTATAAAGATTGTTTATATGCGCTATTATGTATTGTGCTCTCTACTCGAAAATTTAATGGAACGATTTTCGAGCTGCTGTTATAGATTTTAATGAGTAGGCAAATTTAACGTCTAACCTATGATTTTTCTTACAAGAATGGTTTACTTTTTCGAATGCCATAATCTACTTCTCTACGACTTGTATGAGGTAATCTGCTGATCTACATTCGTTCATGTAAAAAACAAAGCCCAATTCTTTTGTCCTCGATTTTCATCTTGTTTTAGCTTTAAGAATTTATATCGAAACTTACCTGCGGTATCAGAAGAATATCGGTAAGTTTGTGGTGTTTCAAGTATAGTACTTGTTGGTATCGATTAGAAAAGAATGAATATCGATAACTGATACCTTTGCCTTTGATATGAATCGATAACAGATTGAAATTAGCAGATCGATGTCGATAACATCGATACCGTATCGGTCACATCACTAGATAGGTATTATAGAAATATGAACGCGTCGTCTGAATACGCACTCATAATATACATTTATTATATAAATGTATTAAATATTTATCAGTGTTTTTTCATCCAAAGTTGAGCCCGAGTCATCAATAAGATCTTAATGTGAATTGAATTCAAAGGTGATCAATCTATATCATTCTCTAATAACTCTTTTCAATAAAATTATGCACCAATATATAACAAGAATGAAATACACTTAAATATATGTCGGAGATGAAAGAACACCGGAGTCTGTAATTGAACAATTGTAGTTATTCAATCCCATTGTAATTGTTCGAGAGTTGTGATAGTGAGCTTGGGCTCGAGGCGACAGTCAGTCGCCGAACGTAGCCGCGGTTACGGGATGAACGCTTTGTCTAACAAAGGTATGGAGTAATTCTATAGCTCTCCTTAAAAGAAATATTCGTGGCGACACGCGACAGTAAACATTCCAACGGTTTCTGTCCCGTGTACTCGCCACACGCAGACCCTATTCTTCGAGTAAGATGATTGCCAGATGTCGATGCGTCTCCGCAGTACATGTTCGGCTAGTTCGAGGGCCCGTTATAAATCTTAAGATTTAGTCAACTAAAGTCCTTCAAACAGACAAACAGTCTTTGTCCCAACCACGGGAAAATAGGGGAGACATATTTTTCAACGAGCGGCGTCTCCCACTAGCAACTTTCCCTCGAGGGCGGCTAGCATCTTTTTCTAACCACCGATATGGAGATTGACCAATTAGCAGCAACGCCAATTTCCCTTACTTTCTGAACGAAGGCTT
>NT_177530.1:3810-7786 GCF_000188095.3 Bombus impatiens
AGACATATTTTTCAACGAGCGGCGTCTCCCACTAGCAACTTTCCCTCGAGGGAAGGCTAGCATCTTTTTCTAACCACCGATATGGAGATTGACCAATTAGCAGCAACGCCAATTTCCCTTACTTTCTGAACGAAGGCTTTTCTCGACGAATCCGATGATCTCGTGTCTTTAGACACACCCCATTATAGTTTTCCTCTGTGGCATCATCGGGACGGGAAAGACATTCTCGTTCGCGCTCTCACTGATGAAAGAAGTAACCCTTTACGACCAGTGAATATTATGCATCCGACTTAGATTTTGTGAGTACGTTCATCTATCATCCCGTCGACCGCGGATTCGTTATTGAACCTAGGATCATTGTCATTCGTTTCTCGAGTACCTAACTACCACGGTTACTTGTCCGGCTCTATAATAATCGTATTTGCACTAGTCAATGTCTTCTCTATTGCATAACGACAACGTGTAACCCAAACGAAGATTCGTTTCACGCCCCTAACCCTAATTCTAATGCAAACCCGACATATAAAAAAAAAATTTAGATAATTAGGCACAAAAGCGGCTGCGCCTCTGATTTTGATGAAATTTAACTATGATGTAGAAACATCATGCAGAACAACATTATACTATAAACATTATACCATTACCCGTGTTACGTCGGACGACCCTCTACATAGACCAGGTCATACACTGCGGGCCAGACGGGAACCAGATGTCTGCTCGTCCTTGCTGCGTACCCTCAAGTCTTAAGGACCCATCATCAATTCCAGTAATTTGCTAGCTAAGATCCTTCAGACCCAACAAACATCTGTTTTCCGAATCATTTCTAAAGACTATTGTCTACTACGGCTTGACAAGGGAAAGTTAGTTTTTCTCACGTACGAAGCGTCCTTCTAGCAACTTTCTATCGAGGGCGGCTAAGACCCTTCCTCGTCCACCAACCTTCGTTTATCCAATCAGAAGCAATATATACTGCCCTCACTTTCCTGACCAAAAATGTCATGAACAAATCCGATGGTCCCGTGCGCTAGACACACCCATCGCTAGCTTTCCCCCGACATAGCATCGTGACCGTACCTTACTTCTCCTACGACATCAGGAGGCTCAAGTCAGCTACATCTTCTACAGACGCCGGGAAAGTCAGCGTCTAAGTCTAACTTACATCAACTATCCATGTTAGTTCTCCGGATCACCGAACATTCACTTCCTCTATTAAGTATCCTCTAGTGCTATGTCCACTAACATACTAAATTCAACTCCAAGGGCCTTGCTCTATTGTGCATATCTACCTTATCTTCGTGCGACAAGTTGTCATCTAGGAATTACATCTACTCATCAGTGTAACTTAAGTGTTGGAAATAAACACCTTATAATTCTGTGAATCACAGTGTTATACTAACTGAATCACCCCTATTATCTTAACGGAAATCGGAGTATCGATCAACTCGTGGTGTCGATTATTATAATCATAACGGGAATTTACGACTCCCGTTGACGACTTTAGTTTCTGAGATATTTACAAGAATCTGCTGCTAATACTACATTGAATCTTATCTATACATCCATGTCCATGGCAACGGATGCGTCAACGCGGTACGATCGCTTATAGGCAGTTTCTATAAAGACACCATAGCTGCCGGAAAACGATCTGTATAACGGATAAACTCTTGTAAAAGCGAAAAAGTTTGACAAAATACGGGACGACGGCAATGCTAGTCGATATCGACGGCTAATAGCCTCACGCGTTCTGCTTTTCCATTATACTGAGCGTCCAAAACGCAATTTGATAACTGTTAGTGTAAAAAAACAAAACGAATTTGAATTTTTCTTACATTTTTTCTCAAAATTGAGTTTTTCAAAAGCTGTGCGTTCTAGTAAAAAATGGTTGGCCAATTCGTACTTAGCTCAAAAGTGTGTACATGAATCACGTGCTGAAGGTTCCAAAACTAAATGCGTGTTCGAGAGTGTGATCTATATTGAATGTAGATTAGTTTTTCAATTAAGCCGTTGTTAGAATCTGATGGTAGTCAGCCTCCTTACAGTGCGAGGACTGGATTACTCAGTATTACTATTTTTCTAGAATAGGGTTCGGCTTTGTATAGTTTTTGACAACTGCTAATATGTGTAAGACTTGTGCGTTAAAAACATTTTCTTTACATTTTCCAGCTAGTCTCGGGTTAGAAAAAAAAGAAAAAAAAAAACGAAGTCAGTATTAAGTAGGTCGCCCGTTAGAGAGATAGTTCGCAGGTCGCAGCTATATGTTTATACACACACAGCAACAGTAGATGAGTGGCCACATCATGCTGACGCATACGTTGCCTTCTAAGTCAGATTCAATATAGTAATAGCAGCAGCTTTCTCTGAATATTTCGAAAACTAAGTGACTTCACCCCCTATAAAACAAACCAATACTTTACAGCAGCACAGAGAAGCTATGCAATAAAACCACCAAGTGGGAAATATTCAAAGAAATAATACAGAGCAAAATCATCTGCAACATCCCACTGAAAACACCTGAATACATCGATTAAGCAGTAACAACACTCACAGAAACTATCCAAGAAGCAGCAAGGGCAACTACTATACCTGAAACAACCAACAGACAAACAAAAACAGTTCCACTAGACATCCTCGAAAAAATTAGAGAAAAAAGAAAAGCGAAAGCAAAATGGCAAAAACACAAAACAAAGGAAAACAAAAAACACCTACACAAACTCACAAAAGAAATAAAAAACAAAATAAAAGAGCACAACAACAACGAGTTCACAAAGTTCATCGAGTCACTATCTGCTCACGAGAACTACAATTACTCCCTATGAAAAGCCACAAAAAAAATAAAGATGACAACAAAAATGGTACCAGCAATCAGAAGAGCAGACAACACATGGGCAAGAAGCAACGAAGAGCAAGCTGAAGAATGTTCCAACCACTTATGCAACACATTCACCCCACACAACATCAACAACAGCAACCACAATAGTCATACGGACGAGGATGCGCTAACTACTAGTACACCAACTGACAATCACTACACCATACCTAAAGCAACAGCATAAGGAATCAGAAACATAACTGAGAAAACAAAAAACAATAAAGTACCAGAAATCGACCTAATTAACGGCAAAATCTTGAAAAACCTTCCGCCAAAAGCGATAAGACAAATCACAATAATAATAAACGCAATACTAAGAATACAACACTTTTCAAAAGCTTGGAAACTGGCACAAATCATAATGACACCAAAACCAGGCAAGGACCCACACGTTACCAAGTCCTACCGACCAATCTCACTACTTCCGGCGTTCTCTAAGATACTAGAAAAAATAATCTACGACCGGATAAAACTAATAATAGAGAAGAACCATCTAATACCAGACCACCAATTCGGATTCAGAAGCAAACACTCCACAATAGAACAAACGCACAGACTCGTCAATGAAATCCTACAGGCGTTGGAAACAAAACAATACTGCACGGCACTCTTTATGGACATCGAAAAAGCATTCGATAAAATAAACCACACTAGCCTACTAAAATCAATTAGGAAATAGTTCCCGGGGCAGATATACCAACTAATCAAATCATACCTAAGCAGCAGAAGCTTCATAGTAAAAATCAAAAACACACTCTCGGAAGCTAAAGAAATCAAGGCAGGAGTTCCGCACGGAAACACTCTCGGAAGCTAAAGAAATCAAGGCAGGAGTTCCGCAAGGAAGCGTCCACTGGGGGTAGACATCCACATGCTATATTGCTATATCACTGAGCTATAATATTTTACCAAATGTCCTACTGGACAAATTGTAAAATGTAAATAAATAAATAATAAAAATATTCATAATCTTCAAAAAAAAAAAAAAATCTCAAGAATCTGAGGAGGGTGCCACAGAATTCACAGCGTACGTTACTTGAAAATATAATCTCTACAATATTTTTATGTTAAAAGAAAAATGATCCGTGCTGTGCAAGTGTTTATCTACTT
>NT_177531.1:0-73304 GCF_000188095.3 Bombus impatiens
AATTTTGGATGATCTAGACTGGACTGCACCGTGGGACACCGTGGGACGCCATGGGACACGGTTGTACACAGTTGAACATTATTGGACACCTTTGGACATCGTGCGATGTGTGGGTTTCAGCCTTAATTAATCGTAAGCTAGATACCTGCGTTAAATGTATTGTTAGCCCATTCTGTACAGCGATACTTATCCATCTTGGAACGAAAAATGAGAAATCTCGTCTTTCTTCCCTCGCTAATCCCACTGGAGAAATTATACTCGCGATTTATCGGTTCGAGATCACTGAGTTCTTTCAAACTGTCGCGTGTCGTACTCGCTCGCACGTATTCCAACTGTGCGTGCGGATCAGCGTACACTATACAACTCTTTGGGTTTGTAAGTCGCCCCAAGAACATCTCTGCCTTAGTGACAGGAAAATCACTATATTGTAGGAAATAACAGCTAGTAAAAGTTAAAAGACCAAGCATGTGATTTTATAATAATCGATTTTTTTCTCATCTTAGTATGCAAATGAAATTTTCAATTTTAATTCATTTCAAATTTAATTACTTAAAATTCTTGTTCTCAAACTTCCCATTTTCGATTAAAAAGATACAAATGATTCTCAATTTTTGCTAAAATTTAATCAAGACTAATTTCATCTAATTGATCATTAGTACTTTAGTTTTATGTATAAAATGTTTTCGTTTTAGAGATTCCTGTTTCTTTTATATACTAACCCAGTAAATGAGTTTGTTTCTGATTTATCAATTTACAAAAAATACATTTCAATTACATATTTGAATATTCCATAACATCTGAAATATGTAGCATGCTTAAGGCTCAAAACAATGAGAGAAATAAAGGAAGTGAACTAAAGAAAGAAGCTAATATTACGAAATAATGTTTGAGCCTTACCAATCAGGCAATAATTATACATATTTTATAGAATTTTACTAATCTTTCGCGGATAGAATTTGTTTGAGGGTGTTTTGTGATATCAAGGCATGAGGAGTCATACCCCATACGATGTCCCTTTCCTTTTCCTTTGTTACATTTAGATTATTACGTACGTGTGATTTACGGTTAGGTAGGCTACTTTGAGGTTGTAATCTAAGTAAGTAGATAAGGTGTAGGTAGTAAATAGGTTGATATAGCAGTAAGAAGTATGTCATCGTAGTGAAAGCATGGTGTGGTAGTAAAAGCATAGCATTATAGAATGTATCTATATGTTGTATAGTAGTTAATTCTATATGGCACATATTTCATCTTATTCTCTCGTCCCTTTTGTTTAACTCTTAATCATAATTAATTATTATAATTGTAAATTAAAATCAATTAATTTTCATCCCTCACACGACAATAAAAATCGAAAATTTTAATGTACATATATATATGTGAATATATATGAAGCAGTGTCCCATATGGAATTACAATTAGATCAATTTGTAGATTTCACGTTTTCATGAATCCTAGTCAGGTTTCTAGCTTTCGCGTCGGTTTTTCTTCTTAAAGCTCCTTTTGCTGTGTGCTTCGAACATTGTGCAAACGAATACCAAAAGGAGCATTTATTTGATGATAGATAAATTTTAGATTTTTTTACGTAAAAGGAGGGTGGATGGGTCGCGGATAGGGTGGGTCTCCATTCGCAGCACCTCCACGTGGTGAGACCCGGGCAATCAGTATTATTTGATATATAATTACTAATTGTATCGCTATATAGCAAAGCAATTAACTGTATAACTGATATAATTATTAGTTATATGGCAAGTAATACGAGCTAATTGGCTGCGATCCTGACTAGGTGTTCGTATCAATTCATCTATGTATACCTTTTAGGAACATTCGCAATACGCTTTTTTATTTATAAATTATGGAGTCATAGGGTTAGAGGAAATGTTAATCCCTTCTACTTGGAAATTTCATAGGGTAATTTTCGATATGACCTTACGGATTTCCATCGATAAACATTTAACGTTCGATCTATCATTTCTTTTGCAAAACGTCTCTAAATATCATGGTCATGCGTCGTTCGATTTGAGGATCACTGTGCGTCCCGCTGCTTAGGCTGACCTGCTTTCGTTCGTGTAAGGAGGTTTGCCCGTGTGCAGGGATATTTTGGTTGATTTTTAATTGTCGATAACTAAAAAACAAAGCAATCGAAATTGCAATTTTTTCGTGTTATTTTGGCTTCAAGAATCACTCCTGAGATTTCCTGGACACCTGTAGCCAAACATCCTATATATTATAATTTTTATTTAAATCGCCAGTCGCCGGACACCACGTTCCATACTCTGAAAGTTAACATTGCCCAATACAGGAAGTTAATCGGAGTTCGTTGGTTGGAATAATTTCAACTTTGTATCTCGTATTTTCGTGAGGACGCGGCGAGGTGGCAGGTGTCGCAGACGGTTCAAAAATTCTGCGATTATCGTATCTGTTTGTCCGTCGACAAGCGGAGTTACGCCTCGTATACGCTCGCACGCTATACGTGACGGCTTATACATTTAAGAGTGGCTTTAGGTCGAGGTAAAAAAGCACGGCTTTCTTTGGCTAGTTACACTCGGCCGAAATAAAAATGCACTCTGTCTGCCTTTTACGTTTCTCCATTCGCCAGACGATGGTCATTTTTAAAACAACAAGATACGTTGCGAACGTTAATCCAAATATACGAGCGCGACGATATTTTATGCAATACATACGTTGCCAAAATGCACTTTGCCATCCGGTACAGTTGACAGCGGTATAAATAGACTTCCGACTTTGCTTTCTTCCACTTAATCATTAAAAGTCTCCAACTATCCGCAACGATCCGTATGCATCTGTTTGCATCTCGACAAATTTCATGCGACGGAAATCTATTAGGACGTGTATTAGGTGGAAAGGATATAGCGTGGTCATAAAATCAGCTGCGTCAAAATCTAGAGTATTCGAATTTGATCTTCCACCTTAACATCGTAAGAAATATCATTCTCCCGACAGGAAGTAGCAGATATGAATGCCACTCGTACAGTGATCCTCGCAGGTCTTTCACGTCCTCGCAAAGGGCCTCTTTAGAAAGGTACTCGAACCTTTTTCATCTTTAGAAATAGACGGCATCAGTGTCTTCTTCCTATTGGGGCGCGCGACGTTATGAACGTCGAGACTAGGGCTCTTCTTTTTCGTACATCTCGTCGAGGGATCGCAGCCACCCTCGAATACTGGCGTTTATGTGCGTTCACGTAGCGCACGCACCCTTCTCAACATGTTACGTTCGCCGTGTATCGCGTAGACCAACTTCCCTTTGACACTTCACTTTCTCATAGGCTCGAAAAGGCTCGAAAATAACAATTTGATTTTGTTATAGGATTTGAGAAAAGCTATTGAAGTTGCAAGAGAACTCTTAGACCCCATACTTGTATATTAATATACTTGTGTATTATTTGACACTATTGAAATGATTTAGATTTCTCATGAGCGATATCAATGTTATCGATCGAAAATAGAAACGAGAGGAAACGTTACGATCGGATCAAGCGTAATACGAATAACGAAGAATAATAAAAGATCGAGATATCGGTTCAACTAAACTGAAATAAATGAAAGGAAAATAAAATATTTCGTGTCTGATATATTCGTTCTGCTATAGTCTAGGTATTTTAACGCAGCAGCTTTTCACGTCGCGACTGGTATCTCAGGATAGTTCTTGAGCTAGCTTCTTAAAAGATAGCACGGTTTCAGCTTTGTGACGATTCCGGGACATACGAGTATTTAACTACGTGCATGCACAGCCTCGAGTGCCATCGAGTTATCACGGTCTACCAGAGTGGTTCTCGTTTCCCGTGGGACGTATTCTTCAACGTCTCGACGTTCTTAAGCTCGTTGCATCAAAGAAACGCGACCGCGCGCAAGCATAACTGAAATTATACCCCACCTGTTCCTACCTTCCAACATGCATCACGTTACTATTGTGCTATATTCCGAAAGTTCAATCTAACTGAAATAAGAACACTTTTAAACAAACATAGATATCATTTTCGTTTTCTCAGATAGTTATTACAATAAAGTAGAACTCGCATTCTCGCTGTAAATTGACACGAAATCGAAAATTCCCCCGATATCGCGTCCACCGTAGAAGTCGAATGATTTCATCGAGGTTGTCGATACATCTCGATCACACACATTTTTCATCGTATGTTCTTTCCAGCAAGTTCAATGGAACGGGATATACTCGCATCGTAGAGTAACCGCGTCGATTGAACTCTCTTCCGCGTGAGATGGTATTTATCGTTGGCTTATACATCAAGCATTCATTCGTTTCGCCATGATCGATACGACGCCACGAACCATTCTTCTTCACGGCGACTGATTTTTGATTGTATTTAGCCAAGCTGATTTCCAATCGACTATCGGCGGTCTGTGAAAAGCAGCAGAGAACATTTCTTCGAACGTAAATAGGCATTCCGTGCACGATGATTGATCAATCGGACGTTAATTCGGTGACGAACGACATAGTATCTCTTCGAGAACTCGTCTCGGCTTTCCTTTTAACCAACTTTCCGATTTTACCTCGGCGAACAACCATGGTTGACGCCTGCTTTACTCGTTACGAATCGTGGGCTCGTTGTTTGCCGCGTTTAAAGCGGATGTTCCAGCTTTTAAGTGTTGTTGGGATGCTTTAAAGAACGAAGCTTTCAACCAGCAGGAAGAAATTCGCCGCGTCAGGTTTCGATTAGCCATTGTATCGAGTGTACTTACATCTCCACGCGTTCGACCTTGACACCCCAAGGATCCGTAGCTTCGTCCAGAGACGTCTGCATGGTGTGGGAAATGGTTTCACGTTCCGAGAGGATCTCCGCTAAGTTCCTCGTACCGAGTACCGTTCTCAGTGTACTAGCCGCCAGTAATCGAGTAGAGTGACTGTAACATCATGAATTTTCTTTTATTAACGCTAAAACCACCAAATAATAGCCAGGACAATTTGAACAGCAACCTTCGTATTGATTTCTCCAAAATCCAAAAAATTGGTAAAACGAATAAAAGTATGTATCGATTCTATTTCTAGTTCTAACGTTCAGCTATGCGAAATATAAATATCAATGTGGAGAATTTACTTCTGAAAAGTAATAGGGACATTGACTAAAGCGGAACGTAATTTCATCTTATAGAAACGAACATAGGAAAAAGCAGTATGTTAACGTCGTAATTAGTACTGCGGGGAATTTTGTCAAATTTCGTGTCATGCCAGCATGAATACTCGTACAATTACGCCGACGTCTTTTCCATAATTGAACATCAGTCTGGCGTGCTCTAGTTAATTAAACGTCGGCCGCTTCGCGGAGGCTGTCACGTGTGTGGTTTAAAAACGTGCGTACGAGGACAGGACATTGGCCAGCCCGTTCTCACTCAGCGGAGCATTAAATCCTATCTTTTTATCAATTTCTACCTTCCTTCTGATGTCCCCTGCCTCCTATTAGCAACTAAACTAACCGCACTTTTTTCAAATACTATTCTCGATGAAAGAAGGAAGAGGAACACGTTCGTTGAATTTCCTAGAAACGCGTTGCATCGTCGCAAGCAACGAAAATTCTCGCTTACTAGGAGCCACGATAAACCTTATTTTTCTACTAATTTTTAGCTTCCGTCTGATATCGATTCCTTATTAGTAATTAAACTAACAATATGGATTGATGTTTTTCCTTTTTAAAAAAGGAATAAAAACACGACTGGTTGATGAAGTTTGTTAGAAACGCGTTGCATCATCGAAACAACGGAAACTCTTGCCTCGAATTATTGAACACTAGACAGGAACACTACGCGAGTCGACAGCGGACTCAATTGCCGAGATTTCCAGGTCGATCGTGCCGGCGCAACTTTTACGCAATTAATCAGGCTCTTTCTCTGCATGGCGCAAATTATCCAAGTAATTTTGTCACGCTCTCGTAATTCCTCGAGGAGCTGTCTCTCGCATTTTTCTCCAGCATCGGTGATTCCCTCTCCGGATGGTTCTGCTCCGTTCTCTCGGAACTGTACGGCTCCCCTGATGCTAATTAAAATTTCAGAAAATAGTGTTCGCGTTAATTAACCCAGTCGTTCAAGGAGTTCTAATTAATTCGCCGTGTCTCAAAAATTTCGTCACCTATGTCCCATTTCGTCTTAATTCAAACCGCAAATATGACGAACAGAGAGAGAGAGAAAGAGAAAAAGAGAGAGAGTCACTGTTATTTCTTTTCGTAGTGGCTCATCCGAGTATTTGATCTCTCAGAGAAATTTTTTATGAATTTTTTTACGAATATATCATGCCCGTGGCACAAAATATTTTGAAATTTCGTCGGCGTTGTAAGAAAACGCGATTTTTAACGACGTCGTTATTCTATTATGATAATACGCTGCATTATATCGCGCTCCATTATGTAATAAAACACGATACGTCCTCATATTGATAAAATATCACGATTATATTGATAAAATGGCGCAATGAATTTGAAAACGTATACAGGAATTAGAAGATATTTGATTATTCGAGAAGTTCGTAGCGTTTTTATTATGAAACGATGAAATATATTCATATAAATTGTTAATTTTTACAATATTTAATAGACAAAACAATTCTCTTTAATAATAATCGCAAATATACGAGTCGGCATAAATTGCAACGTTAATGAAGTTTCAAGATGTTTCATATAACGCGTATATTATATTTGTAAAAATTGTCTCCAAGACTTTTCTGAATCGTTGTATTTCTCTAATTTTTTGATTCTGTTTTTCTTCCATCAAACGTCGTTTTCGATTAACGTTTCGTCACTCGAAAAAGTTAATAACGCGAGAATAGGGGAGATCGATCGTTACGTCGAAGAATAAATTAATAAGCAATTTTCGCGTGGAATTTCGGTGAAATTCACGTGCAAATGGTCGACAAACGAACTTTCAATTCGGTGTGACGACGCCACCGAGGAAATTGCGCGATGATGTCGCGTCACATCCAGTGTATTATTTTTTTTTCGTTGCTTCGTTCAAACCAAGAGAAAATCGTGACTGGTAATTTTCATTCCTTCTCTCGTCCTTTCTTTTTCCCACCTCGACTCCTCGTCATTTTTTCCCTCGTTGGATCGTACTATAACACGGTCGCGTTCCTGCGTTTTCATTTCGTTGTTTGTATTTGGTGATACGCGGGCGAGAAGAGATAGAAAAAGAGAAGGTGGCGCGAGGGGAACAGAAAACTAAATGTTACGAGTCTTTCAACGAGCTGTCGCTGGTCCTTTCGCCAGCCATTTGCATTACGCGGATGAAATCTCTTTTACGATAGCGTACATTTCCTCGGACGGTTCCACTTCCGTCTCCCTCGCGACGCATTAGCACGCTTTCTGCGTGTCGCGTCCATTTTGCCAGGTTAGAAGGGAAAAACACGGTTACGGTATTACCGCAATTAAAAATTTTATGTGGTTTATGCGGTCACAAGCGAGAACCTCGTGTTCATTCTGATATTATACAAGATCAGGTGCTTTGTTGACCTTATAATTTTATCACTGTCATATACAACTGGTTATTCGAGTAGAATAATCGATGAGATCGACGTGTATGTACGTCAGTTTTGATTTCAGCCATTTATAAATTAACCAAACTAACGCGTGGCGTTCTTATAAAATTTCGAAAAACGTTCGATGTTATATCATTAATCGTAACAAACGTAGGCAAAACGACGCGCTGTTCACGTTATGTTGTATATCTTGTTATACTAGCGTCGCTACAACCGCAGCTAAACGTAACTGTGTCCAACGATCTACAATAGGAGGATTTTTCGCATATTGAATTGATTTATTTGAACGAAAGGTAACAGGCAGTGGGGGAAATTGATGAACTTGTACGAGTTCAGAGAAATAGAATTCTACTGGTTTCAAATTTACATTGTAATGGAATCCTACTGTATTTCGAATCAAATGTTGAAAATTTACAAAGATGCAAGTAGAGATTAGTTTGGCTTCTTGCAATTAGCGATATATTTGTACGAGATCAATGCTGTCGTGTATTTCATTTGCTTAATTAAAGTGTAATTCTATGCTTTCGATATTTTCTGCTTTGATTCGCTCAAACCAACGAATCGATGGGATCGAACTTCACGTACCTGTAATTGGCTATCTTGATTACGGCATTCAGTGGCTCCTTTATGCGGTAGTAGATGACCGCGTCGACACTCACCGTGACGGAATCTTTGGTGAGAACTTCCTGCGGTGGAACATCGAACGACACCGTCCTCAGGTCGACGCGCACACAGTTGTCCACGCATGGCATCACGAAAAACGTCCCTGTTAAACCATGGCATCGCTTGGTTAACAAATATTCGCCTTGTCGTTTTTCACAAAATCGAACGCAATTGTTGCAGCGTTCGACTTACGAGAAGGTGAATATATTTTCGTGAAATTTTCCAATTGAACAAGTAATTACAAGTATTTAAATTTATATAGCAAATATTGATTTATACGTTGCACTTATGACGTTTACACGGTGTTTGTTAAATGCGCAGATAAATAAATATCGTATCTCGTTCCGATATATAAACGAGTATCGAGCGCCAAATGAATTAATTTTTATTCAATAATCGAGAACAAGAGGAAGTCGTACTTAATTTGATATATTCGGAAAATCTGTAGAAAATCATATAGCAGAGCAAAAATTTTTAATTGAAAAATTCGGTGGTCATATTCGGTAAGCATTTATTGCCATATCGAGGTATCTGCCAATAAATAAAGATTTATTCCAAAATATTTATGCGCCAGTGAATTATCGAATTTTCTTTTTCACAAATGTTCCGTTCTTATTTTCGATTATTGTCAAAAATGTATCATAGCGTTTCACGACTCGCTAGATAAGTTACACGATGGGATATGTCCCAAGTATTTATTTACGTTGTATTTCGAAAATCATTGTCAATCATTTTCGGCTTCTATATCGAAACGTAAGCAGTGGTCTGGCTAAAATTAGTATCGAAAAAATTGTATCACGAACCCACGGTGTTCGTAAATTGCTCTTCGATTTTTCTTTTTGACAACAGTTAAAATATAGCGGTCAACGGAGGATAAAGCTAAAGCAAACGAACGTGAATTAAATATAAAATTTCATACAGCTCAGCCCTATTATTTAAACCATTTTCTGCTTCCCTCTGTTCGGAATTTCAATCATGTCGAAGGTTTCCTCGCGTTCAAAGCACGATCACGAGCTTATTATTCAAACAGCTTGTTTCGGAATGAAGAAAAGTGAAATTGCGTTGCCTATTTACCTGGGCCGTAAGCGCCGCTCTTCAACCTTCCCATTCTGAATACAACGGCTCTTTCGTACTCCTGCACAACCTTGAACGTGAAGCACAGCGAGAAAGGAAACGTAACGAGCACTAGTAAAAACGACCCTATGGTCGCGATCACTTCCACGAATCTCGTCATTGCGCCGACCTTGTTGTCGTCCATCATTTCCACGCGTGCCACCGAGGAGTCCTCTATTTTCCCAACAAATAAACCAGAGAAAAGGAAAATGACGGGCGTTGGCAGGGTTACAGGAGGAATTACAACCCGGTCATAAGAGGGTCGAAGCTACCTACGAACGTTGCACAACAAACGTCCAATTTCGCGAACGTTGTTTCGATTAACTATATATAAAAAATATGTAAATAAACGTGCGATTATCAAGCGTTTACAGTATCATTTCGCAAAATAATTTATCGACTAATAATATCAGGGTGTCTGCAAGTTACAAGTTATACGTTCTTTCTTTAACTGTAGAATTTTATGTCAAATAATACAGAGTGGTTGGTAACTGGTGCTACAAGCGAAAAGGGGGTGAAAAAGAAGTCGAAAATATAGAATAAAAAATTTTTTTTTTATTTTTCTTTTAATTTTTCCATCGAGACAACGATCTACAGTGAGATCCGTTATAACGAGACGTGATGAACGAAAATTCAAAGTCGATTTTCTCGAAAACAAAGCCACAAACGAAAAATTTTTATCCTATATTTTCGACTTCTTTTTTCACGTAGAATCACCCCCTTTCCGTTTGTACCACCAGTTACCGCTTGTAGCCCTGTATAATCGGATAACTTGTAATTCGAAAACTTTACTTCCCAAAATTTCATTCGTTTAATCATCGAACCGGTTGCTGTAACGTACGAGAATTTCGTCGGAACGTTCGTCCACACTTTCGTCGTTACAAAATTTTGCTAAAGTGAAATACGAGCATTCGTTCGCTTAGTTTTAAACACGCTATAACGTTACGCCACGACGCAACGGAAGTCACGACGCTCATCTCAACGTCCATCGAATCGGCTGGCGAGATGGAACGTGGAACGTATCGCAAGCGCAATCTCTTTCCGAAAGGGATGGAAAACGTTTGGAGTTTCGGTCGAGTAATTAATGGATGTTCGATGGGAGTGATTTGTCACTGGTTATACGGTCGACGATTTCCTTCCGTTCGGCGAGCGCGTGTCCCTTTTCGGTGATACCGCGTGCAAAAGCAATCATGCAAAGGCCTCTCTCGCGCGCACGGATCGTCCTCGGTAAATTGCGCGTGAAATGGAACGGCTGCCAGAAAAGTAATTCGCCCCCCACCCATCCACGGGCTTTCTCATTAATTTCATCGCACCACTCTGCGTTTCTCTGCTTTTCTTGAAAGCTCTTCAAAATCCACCGGACGCGATTTCGCCCCGTCTCACCGTCCCATTGTCGCGAAATCACGAGAATCTTGGCATCGAATATCGCTGAGTTTATCATTTAACCCGTTCGAGTCTCGTTCGCGTTGACATTAAAGACCGCGATTACGGTGAATGAATTATTTTTCCACGTAGAATCTCCGCCTTGTCCATTGCATCGTCGTTATTGCAACATTCTGTATTCGAATGTGTTCCGGTGTATCGATAGCCTAAGGCCGGTTTCACACGGAAATACACGCATCGACGATAAACGCGAATGTTACTATTTGTTTCGATACTTCGTCATAGGGTACACGTCCGTGTGGAAACGGTCCAAGGCAACGAAATCAACGGAATCACGAGCGGAATTTTAAAAGAGGACGATTCGGCAGGCGGTTTATTTGTGGATTAAAATACGCATTAATAAGCTGGGAGTTCGTTAAAGGGACGAAAGCTGACAACGGTGTAATACAAAACATCCGGCGTTAAAAGTACGATTGTCGATGATTTAATGTTTATCAAATCAGACGCGTACAGAGCTGCAAATGGCGTCTATTTTGGATCATGCGATGCGCAACGCGAGCGTTACTCGCTTGAAATTATTTATACCGTGAATCTATCGCGGCGTTACGAGCAGAGAGTATCTTTCTTTTTGTTTCTCTGTTCGGTTGACGAATAATAGCTCGGTTCGAGTATCGATACTTTGAAACGAATCGCATTTACTAGATGCATGGCTACGCCGCATTATCGTTCCTGTCGTCGCAAAGAGAGAAAGTACAGCGGAAACTACGCAACATTTGTTTCATTGTTACAACTTTCGTCCCCTTTCCTTCATTTCTTTTATTTCGCCACGACTTTACAATGACAATGAGAAAGTATCGGGTCATTCCATAAGTAACGTCCTATTTTACTTATTTTACTTCGCACGTTGAATTTTTCAAGGAAAGATCGAACGTTGATTCCGTAGAAATTTATAATCAACAGTTAGTAAGATTAAAAATGACATTGATACGGAAGAAACGATAAATATCGGTGGACAAAAAGAGTAAACCTGTTTCATCGTGACGAAGCTCATTTCCTGTAGAAGCGACGTTGAGAAAAATAAAAGAGCATAATCGAAGGGCACAGGTGAAAAACATAAATCACATTTCCTGTTTTTATACGGACTCTATCCTGAAAGCAACCAACTTGTGGATATATCTTTCCACTTGGGTGTGCTATTGTGAAAAATAGGGTTTTACCATTTATGGGAGATTTTTATGAGCGCTTTTATGAGTACGTCGTTCCGTACAAGACGAAAATCGTGAGCGCCGCATTTCACGATGACCGGTATCGTTGAGCAAAGAATTCGCGTTAAATTTTGCAAAGAATTTGGCCATTATTGTTCCGAAAGCATCGGCGTAACTCGTAAAGTCACCGGCGCCATTGTAAATGGAGTTGGATATGATTTCGCATTATAAGCTGCGAAAATTGTAACAAAAGGAGCGACAAAGACGCGAGATTTTTCAAAGTTACACACGTAAATATGAAAATTACTTATGGAACGATCTGATACTATGGAGCAACGTGGTGTCTCACTGAACTCAACGAAGCACTCGACTCCACCGCTGTCGGTTTTCGCGCATCCGTAGTGTACCATGCCGCGAAGGACTCAACCGCCTCTCTTTATCCGCCCTTTGCTTTCCTTTCCTTTTCTTTCTTTCTTTCCTTTCACTGTCCGTTTCTTTGAAGCACAAACTGAGCGAAACCACTCGGTCGGACAGACTTTGCTTCTCCGACTCCGAGAAAACTCGCTGCAACGTTTCCGATACACTTTCCACTCTTTAGTTGTTCCCGCAGCGATCAGCCAATCGCTGCATCGAATTTCTTCGAGGTTCTGCTTTACCTGTCAATTCGAAACCCATCGGTTTTAACACCGGTGTCGAAGAATACGCGAGAATCCGTGCACGGTGAAGGCGATTCGATTACTAAAGCGGCGCGAGAAGTCTGGCGAGATGCTGGCAGATTGGATGAACGAAGGCTCGATTCCAAGTAGAAATAGTAAGAGCGTTCGATCGCTTGGCCGCTGCCACACGCGTCGACCGCAAACCTCTACCAAATTAACCGGTCGTCATGCCATGAAAGAACACGTTCGTTGTTTATATACATAATGAGTAATTGCACAGTGTGCGGATCGACGAAACGCAGCATTTCGCGGTATGGCGACCGTCCAAAGAAGACGAGCCTTCTGGGATTCGTCATCGAGAACGTCGACCGAGACGAACGTTTTTCGATACGGTAGGCAAAGGTTCCATTTGTTAGGAGGAAATTTTAGTTAACGATCGATCCAACGTACTTCTGCTGACCGAATCTACCGGAAATCGAACTTCATTTATGCAGAGATCGGCCGAATAACACGCACGATGTACGTGCAAGTGGACATGAGACGATTCCTTGCGAAAAGATTAGAAGAAGCTATAGATTAAAATTGCTTCATACGACGCTTCGTTTTCGAGAAACGCGGAAGAAATCTTTTGCTCAGGACACTGTTTACGGGCAAAATAAATTAGAGTATTTATCGTACTCGTTTACTGGGCCAATTCTTGACTAAACACGTTCAAACTCTATTTCCTTGGAAATGAAGCCGACTGTGAACGATTGATCTGGCGCTAATTAAAGTTCCGCTCAAATGAACAGGGCTCTGCTGTACTTTAGAAAATTCTTTTGTCGAATCTTATCTTCCTCTCTGCCAAATTCGTCATCGTTGTGCGGGGAAATTGACTAGTAGCCGTAATTTCCGACTCGTGAAATATCACTTGTAGGCAATAGACGCGGAAATCTCTGTTCAGGAACCGCGTCGGGCATCGGTGTTTGCAGCGAACCGAGCGTCGGTAATCTAAACATTCCCTGTCATCGAACCGCCGATGATTGGTTTTAGTCAGTCGTCGAGAACACACCAAGAGATTCAGATCCGAAATTTCGGCCGTCTTCGTCGCATAAAACACTTGAGTAAATGAACTTCTTTTTTTATTATTTAATTTGTACTTTACAATTTGTTCAGCTGGACATAAATTTTTCTTGCTTAATTGCTAAATAACACGTGGATGGCTACCCCAGCGGGTTACCAAATTTGACTATTTTATTTCTTTAGCGAGGTCAGTGGGGTGTTTTCCTTTCAGTCTTCTTTCTATGAGAGTTTTGCTCGCTTCAGCAGCCAGCTGGTTTCGATGTGTTGCCGTTCTTTTCTTGTATTTTTCTGCGTAGCTACCGATTTTTTCTTTGACCGTTGGCATTTTCATGTCTTTGCGTATATCCTGAGTAAATGAACGAGACTCATTTTTTTTCAAAAGATTTATTAGCCCTCTTCCTACACACTAATAATATTAAGTCAATCGCGCGAAGGTAGCTTAATCCTCTGATTTACGGTTACGATTCGATCAACCTGGGTCCTGTGAATATTTCAGTGTCTCGGTAATTAAGATTCCTCAGCTGGTCGCGACACCGAATGATTCCACGAGAAGAATCCGTGAAATCGATTTAACGTTGAGTTTCGTCAGGTCGACATTGGGGTTGCGTGCTTTATTCTCGTAATTGAGCGTTTATCGCGGCGGACGGAGTGAAATTTGAGAATTTTCCAGAGAATGAGAGCCGCACAGGCAATCTGCGCTTTAATTCTCCGATCGGGAGGAATCTCGGCTCCGGAAACGAGAGGTTAACGCGTTCCGGACGAGCTTTCTTTGAACGACTAGAATACACAGCGTAATCGAGAATAATGGGAAATCGAAAGCAGCCTGTTTAACCATTATTTTGGCAACCGCAATATGCAGGCTCGTTTGCGAAACCGAGATGCCTGAGATTTTCTGAATTTTCCCTTTTCGCTGGATTAGATGTAGACTGATAGTTTCGCTTCCACATTTACCAGAACATTCCAGCTTTTTGTAATCCGTCGCGTGTTATTTTATATGGACCGTTCACTGAGGTCCATTTTTCGAAAAACTGTTTACTTTAACGTGAACTTTTTATTGATAAAAGATTTATAGTTTAAATAATAAACGATAAACAAAATGTTCTTTTGTTTCAATCGATTGAAATTTCGTTAATTTCGTTAATACGTGGAATTACGCAACCATTTATTTCGAAGGTGGTACAAGTCCATTTCTTGTAATCTATTATCCTGTTTAAATAACCGATACATCAATAAGCAAAAATAAATAATGGCGAATGAAATTCTAATCTCTGTATCTGACATAATATTCCATGCATATGAACACGTTGTTTAAATGCGAATCGATAATATACTCGTAAATTGCAATTACATTTATCGAATGTTATCGCCATTAAATCGTTAGATTTCAATTGAATTATTATTATCACATTTAAAGTATTATTACTTTATTAACCGTATCGATGCTCGAGTCTAATATCGAAGAAGCTATCTAGTAGTTTTCTTTTCTCAATGAATAACCTCGAATTAACAGTAGAATCTGATAGCGATACAGTTATGTTTACTGCAGTCTAACGTAATAATAGTATAAGAGTTTTTATTTATTTAGTTTTATTTTACTTATTTTCAAATAATAGCAAAGGTGGTTCGAAGCATAGAACGTAAACTTTAAATAATTAAAATTTAATGAATTGTACAATTCGCTAATTTTGAACGTGATGCAAGTCTATTCGCGTGTCAAAAAAAAGATACGTATTGGTCGAGTTAATTCTGCAAAAATATTGTTCGTATAACGAATTTGCATCTGCTTAAACACACAGAGACATGCACAAACCAAGCGGACCTTATCAGGATTTTTCGATCGATGGGAACGTAAACGTTTTGAATATTTGAAAGCAAAGGAAAATGGAGTCGTACCACTTTCCGAATAAACGGCCCATATGATTACAATGGTATGAGAAAATTACTTGAAACTACGTGAAAGTACAGCGACATTACAGCGAATTGTAGCCCGAAAAGTAGAAATAGCTGCGCGTGCTACGCGGAGAAGAGTTACAATTTTGCACGGGCATCAGAGTTAACCATTTTGCGCGTCGCACTTTCATTTCTTTCATTTTCTCTAATTAGCAAAAGAGCCGTCAAATTAATTAAAAACGTCACCCTCGTAAGAGAGAATGAAGTTTGAAGGCGTTCTCGAGCAGAGAACATCGCGTCGAAGTGTTGCGTGAATTTCCCAAATTACTGCGAGCAGAGGGAAAAATCTGGTCACGAGCGATGCGGCACGAAAGCGGCGACAGAGTTGGTAAAAAGTGTCCTGCTCTTTTTCGCTCCGGATCCGGGTCTTGGGAAGACAAGCTTCGCAATTAAATAATTGCGCACGAGTTTACTCCGGCAACGCTTTAAAAACGAGGTTCTTCCCTCCACCTCGTTTTCTTCTCCTTCTTTTTTTCCCTCGCTACGTGCCTGCCCGGGCGAAACTGCTTTCAAACGTCCCGCGGTTTTTCTTTCGATCGCTTTGATTGCTTGTCCGGGCGTTATACCGCGAGAATTCGAGTTTCGAGCGTCGAGGCCCATTAGACTAATGAAACTGTGCTCCAGCTTTGCAGGGACGCTTTTTCTTTTGATCTAAATCCGAACACGGCAACACTCGTGACTCGTTTCTTCTCCAATCATTCTGACTATCAGCCAGAAATTCAACGATTTTCACCAGCTATAGATAAAAAAAAAAAAAAAAGTGGCAATAAATGGTCGTATAAAAGTTTTATCTATCGCTTTGACTATATAAAGCAGCTAGAGGCTATTCTTTCGAATAGAAACGCACATCTGCTATTATACATCTGTCCTCGACGATGTGTCGGTGTACTTCAACAAAAGTTATTCAGAATCCTCACTGAGCTTAATTTAAGCTTTAATCAACCTTTTCGTGCTTCAATTCAATACGCGCAACATTGTTAACTAGTAATACCAACAGATTGTTAACTAATTAAACGATAAATCGATCTATTCTCGGTAAAAGTGGTCTCATATTTTCCTGCATCGTGTCATAGACAATTTTTACGGATGTTGAAGTAATTAGTTCAAGAAAAACTCTACACTCTCTACTTTATTTATGTATATCCTGGAGACCGCTATTACGCGGAAAATAGAATTTAGTGAAACAAAAATATTCGAAATAAGGAGAGGTCCGTATCATTGTGCCCTTGAATATAAATTATGTTTGGGGTCACAAAGAAACAAAAGAGCTATAAGTTGATTTCTATTGTTGTTTCTTGTAGCCTTCAGCTAGAGCTACAAGGTTAATCTTTTTGGTAATGTCCTTTTGCTAGAAATATATGAACGTGCTCCCTATCGATTGTATTGTATTGCAACACTATGAGACTGAGGATCTGGATCAGCATAAACCTATACATTATACTTATACCTTTATTTATTTAAATATATTTTTTTATTACAAATTCATCCACTCGTTCTTCTATCGGTCAACCTCAACAACGGATATATCGTATACCTCACAGAAAAGTTTTTGAAATTTCATCCGTATCGTAAGGACACGACTATCGGTGTGTACATCGGTAAAATTTGCAAATTCGAAAATGTACATACATAGAAGCTACAAGGCGTCACACTCGATTTGTACGAAACATGGTGAAAAATTACAATTGAGGTTACGACTGATGGATGCTACTCATTGGCGCGATCAAACGATCAATGAAACTGGTAAGGTGCTACTTCGTCGATGTTGCGCGTTTTAACGTCGATCACGCAATTCGCGTGGTTTCTGGTGCGGCAAAATCATCGACGCAGTAACAAAGTGGCAATTGTTTGATCGTAACATCAGGAAACGACTATCCCGCTAATTTGCATGTTGCGACGAAATTTTATTTCCTGCCATTTGCGGGCGAATCGGAAAATTGCCACGGTTAATAATAATTATTATCACGATGCGATTCAACCGTAAAATCGTTAAAGTGGAATACCCGAACTGCTTATTTCAAAAGAAACGAGAAGCTTCCCCGTAAGATGTACGTTTACCGGTGTTCGACCGATAAGGAACAAATTGTTTGTACTCGACCGTTGTTAATAACATTGCCGACAGACTGAAGCAGGACGCGGCATATAAAATTGGAATATTCATAAACCATCGTTTCTAAGAATAACGATTGTTGAAACGCAACTTCCATCATAATCATCGTTGTCTTGTACGTTTACTTTCTCGCCCTGCGATATTTATTTTCTCGGTAATCTGGATCAGGTATGACGTTTTGTATAAAAGCAGCCTGTGCTCTAATATTTACGACGTATACGTACGTACTTGACGATTTTTGCGAAATTTCCCATGAAAACACGTTGTTCTACATTTTCGACCACTTATCTTCTCGCGTGTAATCGATCCTCTGGTTCGGTACTACCCTGTATATTATTAGCAACACCCGGATGGTAAGATGATTTTCGCGCGAAATTATTTAAATAGAATCGTCAGGATCTAACGTTAGCGATTACAGTCAACTGGTCACGGCACGTTCATTCGATGGCCATTTCGCTAGCAATTTATTCGTCGGCGAGCAGCGATGGAATTTCCTTCCACTTTTATACGGTTTAATTTACGGGGCTCGGTCGGCGTTGTTCGAATTTATCGAGCTATTTTTTATTCGATGCCGGGCAACGATAACTTTTTATGATACACGCCAGTACGAGGGACCGCGTCGGGCTTTTTTTCTCGTTTCAATTAGAAACTAAAATTAAAAACTCGTTAGCCGAAACGAAACCATACCGTCGTCCTCTGGGGATGCGAACGGGCAGCGCGCGAATCGATTGACGTGCCAGATGCTTTTTGATGTAACACCGGACCACGTTCGGAAATATTCCCACCGATCATCCCCGATCGAAACAAACAGCCGGTTTCATGTTCCCGTATCAGACGGACCGGTGCTAATTAGCGTTATCATATATTCATATAGTTCACCATTTCCCCTTTCCGTGTAAAATACGGCCGGGGAGTAAGCGAATTAAAAAAAACAGCGCGATACACGCACGTTACCATCGCAGAATATTCGATTACTTGCAAAGCTAGAGGTAGCTACATTCCCTGTATTCCCAGTTTGATTTTCAATTCGACTACTGGTTTTTTGAAGAATCATTCGATACCAATACGTCACGCGCTTGTTGGCGACTGCATCGGTCTCCACGTCTATCTAAAGTTGGAATTTCTTGTTGGCGTTGGACGCATTCACGCGACTTTCTATCGGACACAGCGTCACGCGTAGAGATTTTCTATCAGTTCGATGGATATTATTAAAATATAGATAGTTTCATAATATTTGGCTTCGATATTCTTCCGTGTATTCCACGCCTTTTACGATAAAATACTATAAAATATACCAAAGAAAAAAAAAAGAAGGAAAGAAGATATCGGAAGATAAACAGACGTTAAGAAAAAACGAGAAGAATGGCAGGATTAATAAATATTCATGAACGAAAATAAATTCGTAAAAAGAGCTATTTCTCAAAAAGGAGAAAAAAAGAAAAAAAACAGTGTTGCAGATTTTTACTCGATGGCATGTCATACACAGCCTAAAATTGCGTATACGTTCCGCAAACATTAACATCCGGCGGCTCGACGCCTTCGACCCATTAATAATAATCAGCCACCGGATATACCCGTAAGCGGATGCTGCTCCTAATGACTAAGAAGCTGCGCCTCTAGATTACACGAGATAATACCGTATTTACTCGACGCGATCATGGATATTAGTCGTATAACGTGGCAAGCGCAGAAACGACGGATCAACATTATCCTATGTTAGGTGGCAAGAGAGGAACACACGATTCATCGGTTCCAAGCTGCACGCGCACCTCTAACGCGCGATCCATCGCAAGATCTATCGCCTTTCCCTTCCTGACAAATGCCTCTTCCTCTCCTAGACACTGCTCTCCTCTCTAGTTACCTTTACGAGTGGCATCTAGCTCGCCACGGAATTCTCCGCGAGTTAATTAACACTGGCTCGATACCTGTAATTGATCGCATGCTCTGGTTATCACCTTCCAATCTGTTGGCGTGGAAATTCAACGTTATTATTAGGCCGACCATTCGAGTTTGCGATTTCGTGACGTACGTGCTTCGTTATTTCTTTTCGCGTAATGAGACGGCTCAGAGCAATTCTCCGATCTCTTCACTCTCTAATTCCAGTGATTTTGCACCTACCTTACATCACGACACGTGTAAACTAATCATTAAAATTTTGTCGCACAACGAGAAATTTATGTATGCCTAGTATTTATTAATTAACAGACAGAGGTATATTGGTGTTTTTATCTGACAGTCAGAAGGGACAGAGGTGTATTGGTGTTTTTATCTGACAGTCAGAGGGGAAATAGGTGTATTGGTGTTTTTATCTGACAGTCAGAGGGGAAATAGGTGTATTGGTGTTTTTATCTGACAGTCAGAGGGGAAATAGGTGTATTGGTGTTTTTATCTGACAGTCAGAGGGGAAATAGGTGTATTGGTGTTTTTATCTGACAGTCAGAGGGGAAATAGGTGTATTGGTGTTTTTATCTGACAGTCAGAGGGGAAATAGGTGTATTGGTGTTTTTATCTGACAGTCAGAGGGGAAATAGGTGTATTGGTGTTTTTATCTGACAGTCAGAGGGGAAATAGGTGTATTGGTGTTTTTATCTGACAGTCAGAGGGGAAATAGGTGTATTGGTGTTTTTATCTGACAGTCAGAGGGGAAATAGGTGTATTGGTGTTTTTATCTGACAGTCAGAGGGGAAATAGGTGTATTGGTGTTTTTATCTGACAGTCAGAGGGGAAATAGGTGTATTGGTGTTTTTATCTGACAGTCAGAGGGGAAATAGGTGTATTGGTGTTTTTATCTGACAGTCAGAGGGGAAATAGGTGTATTGGTGTTTTTATCTGACAGTCAGAGCGGCCAGAGGTGTATTGATGTTTTTATCCGACGGTCAGAAGGGACAGAGGTGTATTGGTGTTTTTATCTGACAGTCAGAAGAGACAGAGGTATACTGGAGTTTTTATCTGACAGTCAGAGGGGAAATAGATGTATTGGTGTTTTTATCTGACAGTCAGACCGGTCAGAGGTGTATTGGTGTTTTTATCTGACAGTCAGAAGGGACAGAGGTGTATTGATGTTTTTATCCGACGGTCAGAAGGGACAGAGGTGTATTGGTGCTTTTATCTGACAGTCAGAGGGACAGAGGTGTATTGGTGTTTTTATCCGACGGTCAGAAGGGACAGAGGTGTATTGGTGCTTTTATCTGACAGTCAGAGGGACAGAGGTGTATTGGTGTTTTTATCCGACGGTCAGAAGGGACAGAGGTGTATTGGTGCTTTTATCTGACAGTCAGAGGGACAGAGGTGTATTGGTGTTTTTATCCGACGGTCAGAAGGGACAGAGGTGTATTGGTGTTTTTATCTGACAGTCAGAGGGGAAAGAGGTAAATGTTCGAAGTGAAAGAGTCGGGCATTATCTATGTAGAAATCTTTTTTTGAAGAGTTTTGAAAAATTCTTGCGACACGTGCATACCTTGAATTGCGTTTGCCTTGGGTCGGACTTGCGAAGCTGAGTAGCCGTTCTCGGGCAAGCGAAGCTGCGTACTTTGCTTCAAAAATTACGCAAAGCTGATCGGGTGATTCATCGATAATTTCTAATATCAATACGTAATTTTTCATTTGGAAATTTGTACCAAAATCCATGGGAAGATTAAATTCTCTAATTACAGAAGTTATATTCGTATCTTGAAATTTCATTAGAAACGTCCTATTATTTTTTTAATGGAATTGAAGAACGCAAGTACATCGAACGTGCCTGTTGTTTCTATAGAACGATTCGTGCGTATTCCGCACAAGATCGAACAGAAAGTCTTGCGAATCGATAATCTTTTTGCATCTCGACAGCGACATCGTTTGACACACGAATCGCGGACCTGTAATCGGAGGTATTTCGATTATTCGATACCTACGTTCTGGAGCAATAAATAATAAATCGATCGTAGATTGCATCCTGCTGCGTGGATTCCACGTTGCAAGTTCGAATGGTGCAAACATCGAAGTTGCGGTGGCAATTGTCGATGTTTAATAGATGCTTCTCGTGTCGTGGACACACTACCCTTTGGGCTAGGTTGTAAGTGAAACAGCGAGCGCGCTACTTGAAAGCATCGCATCGTTTCATGGAAATGCAATCGACTGCGTTGGAATTGTTGCACCGTAAGCTCCACGACGTAACGAGAACTAATCGCGTGCTGATAATAATTTAATCGTTGAAATGGAAACGGCAAGTGGCGAGTTATCAACTGAAGGATCGTCGGTACAACAATACATTAGTAAAGCGTAAATAACGCGATAATCGTACAAATCACTTTTTACTATCATTCTTATTGACGTACATAAGAAACAAATGTAGTAGAAATATTTCGCAGTAAGATGGTAGCAACGATCATAGTAATTCGATTTCAATGGAGATGCGCAAGAATTTTGTAGATCGAGTCGAGGTGGTGGACTAGATTTTTGGCTGTGTGAAATATAATTATTTTTTAGCGAAACGATATATAGTTTCATTTACATGTAGCGAACCCGCGATTAGAGAAGGAAAGAAAATTCAATTCATCTACATTCGGCAAAGATTAATTGTTAAGATATTAAAATACTAACTTTAGTACCAAAAATACGACGAATATGTTCGACAGAGGACACGCGTCCATTCAAAGCAATTTCGTGGAAATTATTTTTGTGTACAAGTACAATACCAGTGATTATCGTAGCCCGTCGAGGTCACGCTTTGGCGACGTTCGTAAGGCTCCCACCCACTGCTTCCGCGATCCCTGCCGTTTCATTCGCTTCAATGTTCCACAATGCAATCCAGAACTCGCTTTGCCTGTATCTTATTATTCCATGAAATTCTGGGTCTCTCGTTACGGAGTAATTTATTCGACGCCCCGCGGGGAAACATTTTGATTCGCCGCTAATAAAGGACAACGGAATTACTCTCGTTTGGGAGCACCGTCGAGAGACGAGGTCTAAGAGAACGAAGATGGTTAGCGTTTCCCGTATTTACTCGATGTCGAAGTGAATTTTCTGACGCGGAACAACTAACAGCTCTACTGTTGTCTGTCGATCTACGACAAGTGGAAGCGATATAGCGAGGTCGCAAAGTTGGTCAGTAATGAAAGTTTACAAGTTTCATGAGCTGAAACGAATCATTTCGAGGCGTCTTGAGAGACATACAGTAGCTCGTTATAGTATTTCGATATTTATTATAGAAAACTTTCACGTTTATATCGCGCGTGTTACGTGGAACATTTGGAAATTTCATTCGCACTGCAACGAGACGCAACTGTTCTAATTAAACTGACCAAATGAACGTAGAAGCTATCAGTCGTTGTTTGACAAAAATTTAAGGGAAGGTTCAAATCAATGAATTTTCATGCGACTAACATCTTCTCGAATAACATAGAATGTCGAATCTTCGTGGAACGCAACATTCCAGCTAATCTAACGTTGTCTCGTTCTAAAACGAGACCTTTCGAATTCGTCGATTCCGATTTCTCTTTTCAATCAACATCGATATTTGTCCGGATTTAATATTTCAATATGTTGCTCTCTGTCACCTGTCACGCTACAGGTCAAAAGTTTCGAACGTAATCTATCGATCCGAAATGGAGCGCGCAGTGATGAGCAATTTTTCGCTTGCACCCTTTTCCAGAGAAAGCGGAAACCTGCTGGAAACGATCGGATCTAGCGATTACTAGATTCTGGCCAGATCGGTGAAATTACTCGAGCTACGTTAATCTCGTTCGAACGTCATACGCAACAGCGGACTAAGTTGTACTCGCGCAATCGCTTCAAGCGATGTTCGCGTCGCGCTTAGACGAATGGCGCGAGCTACTGCGTTCGTTAATGATAATGCTCGCAATAAACCGAAAATTAGGTACGTTTCTTGTACTCTGTGAACACGATCATCGTAGCGAGAATTGTTGTTTCTCCGACTATTATGCTCAGCTACAGTGCATTAAATTCGCGTCCGATAGAATCGAGCGAAGTCCGAGTGGATCGAACTATACAAAACTGTGACCAAACAGGAAACATTCATTTAATGCCAGCGCGATCTACGTTCGCTTCTGTGCTCGTTTGTATGTGCACAGTGCAGGCCAAATACGTGTAAAGAGGTCGTGTCGCAACGGGTCATATCGAGAACTTTACTTGGAATATTATACTTTTCCGGACATTCTTGCATTTCATTTGAATCGCACACCAATGCATACAAATTTGCAGTCTGCTAATAAAAAAGAGAAAAGAATTCTTCATTGGAAAATGGGAGTATGCGCGAATACTTTGCGTAGCCATTCTATATCGTACGATACTGTACCGTACTGTACACGTTGACGTGGCATCGATTGGAAGGGACGAAAAGCCAAGAAGCAGTGTAAATCCTCCGGAGCAAAGTACCCGGCAGTGTACACCGGCTACCCTGGGATCGGTGATCGGTGACTGACGACTCTCGACGACGACGACGTAAGCTACGGAATCACCTAGTCCGTTGTATACCTATGCCGGTGTTTGCAACCGTTCGCCTGTGTAGCGTCGTTTGTGCGAGAGTAAATCCTGAGGATAACTAGGTGTTACGGGAGAAGGAAACGAGCAGGAGTTAGGGTGGCTCGTACGACGGTGATTCTTTAAACCCCCCCGTGCTTGACTGCGTAAACTTTGTGGCCTACTAAATCCGTTGTTATGTAACCAAGCTAGAATGGGGCGAGGTTGGTGCGGTTACAAGGGTATCTGTAGCCCCACGTCAGCCTTATTATTTGTATTAAATGAATTCCACTTATCGTGGCACAACTTTCGTACGCGAGAATATGGCTGCTGGATTTTCGCTGGAGAATCGCTTTTCGGATAAACGCACTCGGCGATAAGGTAATAGATATGGAATGTGTTTATCAGCGGAATACGTTGCGAGGGGTGGGTCGCGGAGAATCGAAGACGCAACAGGTAGGCTTAAAAGAAGTTTAACGCTGCGTTGAAAAGCATTGAAAATTAATGAATCGTCGAACCGTTGCGTTTACCTACCCGTAATTGCGATAAATTAAACACTGGATAATGCCGGCTTTTCCCTATTTCTGGGGATTTTAAAAGCAGCGCGGATGAGCCTGGTTTGCTTTCAAACGATCGCTCGTGCATGCATGGCTCGCGAAAGTACTCGAACGCTTACCGCAGAGAATTTTTATGAATACGTTATGCGCGTTATACGAAACTTGTTGAAATTTTATAGCTGGGACATTTCATCACTTGATAATACAAACGATACGAACTTTTCACAACGCACTGTTAAAAAATATCTATTCTATACTCGTAAGTGTTGAATCAGTTCTTACGACCAGCTATAACCTCTATCAGCTATGGTACATTTTTATCTAGCGAAATTAAATCGTGTTCAATGTACGCTTCATAAACGTAAGTATTTATCTACCTATACTAATCTTGACTCGTATTTAAAGCACACGAGACTTACTCATACTGGCGCAGCATGAAAATCTCTATACACGTTATATCCTCGTTTGTATTTGTGTGTCCGTGTATGTGTATATAGACGAGAGTGTCTATTTACGAAGCATGTTGGTGTATGGTTGTGTTTGTCGAATGGTTGTGTGCTGCAAGGGAAGGGGTGAAAGAGCACGGACTAGCTGATGTGGCGATCCTGTGGGAGTAGTTGAACCGTGATCACGTTGTTAACCCTCCTATATTCTGTCTCTATCTTGGCTTTCTTGTACCACGTTTATATATCTTCGTCTAGACACGTACAGTGCTGCGTGAAACTTTTACCTTACCTTTATAACACAGTTATAAGGTAACTTCATATTTTTGACGATACGAAAGATATGCAATTCTAGGTTTAGCCCATTCGTTTCGTCTTAATCGTGTTATTGTACGATATATCGCATATCGTGCTACTACTACGTCTCGTACTACCGTGTCACGACTGTATATTTTTCGCTGGTTACTCAATCACGACGTATCATCGAGCAACAAGCCATATTACGTACAAAAATAAATCGAAAAGATATAATAAACCTCTTTCATTTCAAGTGTAGTTTTTAGAAAAAAACAAAAAAAAAAAAAAAAAATATATTTCAGAACTTGTCAAATGCACGCGAAGTTGGCTAATTCTCGATAGAACAGGCGCGAACAAAAACGTGTTTTAAACGCGTATTTCTGAAGGGTAATTTAAAAACTGTTAGTTCGTTGAAAGGGTGACACAACTGAAAAAGGTAAATTTTCAAAGGAACGGTGTATGGTACAGGAAGTTCGGAGCTGGAAGTTATCAGTAACAGGTTCTGTTTAAATTCCATTCCGCTAGTTTTATTTTAAAACGTCTGAATTTATTATAAACACACGCGCATTCGCAATTTTGTTACACACCGTATGTAATCTTTCGCATTTCTCGGAATGAAACGCGTATCTACCATATGTTATATTATACGTTTTAAAGAAAATTATATATTCATGCAAATATTTTATCAATTTTGAAGGAAATTTAGGACACATATATTTCCATATAATCGTTTTTTATTTTTCGCTCCATTTTTCCTTGCTTTCTATTCACGTTTTCTTCGTAGCAATGGTATTCTGACAGTGACTCGGTTTCGCTGCTGGACGGTCCGAAACGAATGAAAATGTCTCCGTGTTTTACGAAGAGAAACCGCCGGACATGCGAAAGATAGCGTGTTCGGAGGATATTATTGCTAACAATAAGAAACGCGTCTGCGAGATATATTTCAGCGGAAGAGAAAAGAAGAGAAGAGAAGAGAAGAACGAAACTCTCGGAAATTTTATCGCAGCTAAATCGAATCTTCGCGGTGACAAGATCTCGATGGAAGCTGTCAAGAAATTTACCGATGCTCGACGTTCAGCTTCTGAAGAGCCGTCGTGCGAATTGACGCTCGGATCCTGGAAAAAGAAAACGTGCAAACAAACAGTAGAATTTGCATTCATATTAACGTCGCGCGGAGAATATCGAAGTTGGTGCGTCATTTGGGAATTACATAACCAGATCTGAGGTACGCGGCTGGCCAAAACGTGGACGTGTTTCGGTCGTCATGTGATCGCGGCTCATTGCTCGCGCGGTATCACAATCTGCTTGTTTGTCGAGGTAACTACCTCGAAACGCTTGTTGAGCAAATGAATCACGCGTGTCCGGTAATCAATGTTAACACAGTAGTCGAAGTAAAGGACGTAAAGTAAATAGAAATGAAAAATTGGAACAAACCGCATGAGATACACCGTGTGTATCCAGTTTTAATTTATAAATACGAATTAAACAATGTTCCGTGAAAGGGACGAAAGAATATCATCGAGCGTGACAGTTTACGAGGCAGAAGATGCAGCTGAAACTAACGTGTCAACATTAAAATAAGTTCCCTAATGAGTGGATCTAATTAAAGATTCATAATCCACGTTAAACACCGAAGCTTTGTTAAAGATGAGAAGAGTGTTGAAACTTCCGAACGAAAGTTTATAACTACGTGTAACAATGTTCCCTGTTGAAATAAGCGAAGGTATACGAAATTTTCCCGACATTCAACGTGGTAGGAAGAAAACTTTCATCCTGAGAAATGGTTATTCCATGGAGATCCTCACGGTAATCAAATTGAAAGCAAATTCAAAGGCTAGATTGGCCTATCGGTTCCTAACCGTCGTCGTTCGAGCGAAATCCGTAGTAATGCATGTGTGGTCCAGGCGAATACTCGATCGACTAGCGAAGTATCGCACGTGGTACAGGTCGAAAGGGACCGGTCTGATACCATTATCGGGCAGGAGGACTCGCAGCTCGTTAAGGATGATTCAAGATAATATTGGCCGACTGACCATTCTACTAAACGTTTACAGCTCGTCGAGCATTCACTGTGTCTCCCGATCTCGTCTAATGGCCGCTACGTGCTGGCTGCCGAGGATCTCTCCTGGCCAGGATGTACCTGATAGCCGCATGCTGCGTATTCGCTTTATACACGGCCGTGTATCGTATCCTACACGTATCGTGTACCGAGATTAGTCGAGAGAAAATTAGCGTCCCAACGCTCCAGCTCTCGGTTTGAACATTTTGGATCGGTTTTAAAAATTTCGCTAGTCGTTCGTACGCGTTTCCGTCGAATAATTCGTAAAAATGAGCGAGTCTGATCGGCCTTTGACGAGACAATATTGAAATTATTCGGTTACTTTGTTAATCAAACTGTCGACAGATGTAATAGAATCGTGAATTGGATCGTGATTCTGTTTTCGAAGGCAATAAAAGGCAGTCTACGCATGGTAATAGCACGACCGATTCAGAGATTGAACGTATTGTCAATATCGATCTGCACTCGTTCGTACGTGCAACATCGTCGCAGCGTGTACGTGTACGTACGACTGAATTATATTATACAAATATTTAATTAGCCATTCGATTTATTTAGCAATAATAACAGGAAGCCGAATGAAATTAAACGGACAGCATAAAACATCGGGCGTAGCAACAAATTACTTCGATAAATATTGGATATCTGCAATTCTCTGTCATATTTTATACAATGATAATTAAATTCTCATGATTTTTAGCTTATTACGGTCCGCTTGAAAATATACCCAATGTCCATATCATCCAGATTTTACGCTTTTGCCGTGCGTGAAATATCGAATAATTGACAGATGGTTTGGTTCCCGTTTGTTGACTATGTTGCTGCTAATCAAGTGCAATGTTTCTGTTTATTCTTCTGCGAAGTTGCACACCGAAGTATGCCAAAGTTTCGTTGAGGAAAGATCGATAGACGTATGTGAAATCGCGAAACGAAAAGTAATGGCAGTAGTTTCACCCTCATAAACCGTATTTCTTTCTTTTTCTTTTTTCTTTGTCGGGACAAAGAACAATCTCGCTACCAGCGTTACTTGAACTATATTTCGCATTTTTATAAATTACGAATTATTAAAGTAAAGAGGGTGATACAGGCGATATCAGACAGATCGTGGCAGACCAAGCGAAAGAAGTTTCACTCGTAGAATTCCGCTATTGAAATCTACAAGTGCGAGTCTACAAGTGTGCAAATCTGCAAGCGATGAGAACAAGGACGCTGGTTCGAAGGCGGCAAAATTTATTTATAATCGCGATACTTATAAAATATTCTTAGAGAACTAATATCCTTATCTTCTGACACACGTTGCAGGCAATACGAAATCCCGATCGTTTAATCGTCGTTTCCGGAAAGTGAATATTGATAAGTATCGGTCGGTTGGTCGATGATCGAGAAGTGGAGGTAGCGGTCGGATGGTCTGGCCGCGTCAGCGCGTTTCTACATACAAAGAGGTCTCGATCGTGTGACAACGTCGAGTTACGGGCATCGTTGCAGTTTGTGTCGCTTAATAATAATGGTCGAGCCACAGAGCGGTGAACGCGTTGTCGAGTTGCGGCTGCAGAACGCGAAATCAACGGGCCACGTTGAACGCAAACGCGGCTGGAATGCGATTTATGCAGCTGCACCTCGAGCACCGTAGATATTCGTGATCGATTCCCGTGGCAGCTCGCGATAATAGCGCAATATTCGGCGAGTATGTGCCACTTCCGCTTCGTCTCGTATCGTTCGATGTTATTATTCTAACGGCAAGATTGTATCGTTGCGGGCTAATGCCAGAGGACATGGAACATCGAGCGTAAACGCTTGTCTCTGCCGAAAGCGTTCATCGAACGTGTTCGCCGATCGCGTTTGTCGTATCCCGCAAACCGTAACCCGCGCGAAAAATCCGCTCAAGAATTTCGCCCCTAGCCAACTTGTTTTCGTCGAAATTTAATCGTTCACCGTTTTCGTTTACGATCAAAAATTTCTATCGATGATATTATTTGATAGAGTTGATCGTCTTGCCAATCTATCGATTACCAAGCTCGTAGCCTTAGGTTTATCAGGCAATTTGCTCCAATTGACCGAGACTACTACGTCAGTAGACGTCCTTGTGTTTCCCTGTCAGTTCTCGAGTTTCACGGACTTCTAATTTAGGGCTTCTATCTTTATAAACGACGTAGGGAATGCAACTTTTACTCGTAGATTCTTGCTCTATGCGGATGACTTCGAGTTCTTTAGAATTTTCACGTGTATCTTA
The DNA here is from genome assembly GCF_000188095.3 of Bombus impatiens. NCBI lineage: Eukaryota > Metazoa > Arthropoda > Insecta > Hymenoptera > Apidae > Bombus > Bombus impatiens. Next base: position 29,683 of record NT_177531.1, read on the forward strand.
GAAGTCGATTGACTGCAAGGCGATTCACCTCGAAAGGAGAACTGGTGCTCAGCCAGCTGTTATCTGTAATTAAACGATATTAAGCGTCGCGTCACCAGATCTTCGAGGAAGTTTACCGCACTGATATGATTTTCAATTATCAATTCAGTAACACGGGTTTCTGCTCTTTGGGGACTGTTCGCGACCTTGATGCATCCTACGATAGTGCACTTTCCTTTAATGGTCGTTATTTGCAAGCTGTTGCAACAGCAAACGAGGCTCTCGGCTTTGTCCTTGAATTTAGCCAACAGTTGTAAAATTCGTACACTCTCATCGATGCTACCTCGCTTGAAATAGCCGATCATCTAACGCTAAGAAATTTTATAATCTTTTAGAGAGTCCAACGTTGCTTTTTCGAGGCTCTTGCTAACGACGATCGTAATTCTGCCATAATTACGATGCTTTTAACAGAAAAACCTTGGGAGCAGTTATTAGAGTTATTAGTGAATTTTACCTACGTTGCAGTATTATAAATAATAAAGTCAGTAGCCCCAGTTTGTCAGGTTTTATTAACTTTAATCTGTTCTTCCGCTCTAACAGACACGTGCCCTTATTTCGTGTGCCGGTTTTTAACTCAAGAATCGGTCAGAATACGTAGTGTTGTGAATAATAAATATAAATAAATAAATAAACTTCTGCATATACTGGTTAATTATGTTTATTTGTCTCTTTGCGTACACTTGTTTGAACTTTGTATAACGCTACCTAATATTACTCTGGTTTCGAACCAATTTTATTTCGCATTGTGCAGTATTTTACGTGCAAACAAGATTAAATTATAGTTAAATGAAATTCAGTTATCGTACAGCGTTGTTGAACTGTTATTATGTCGTGTCTGTTATTTCCTCTATCATGATACGAGCTCACGAGTGAATATTTGTCGATAGTTATTGAGTTACGATATGCAGGGTGTAGCGGGACGAGTGGTAGACTGAATAGAAAGTTATTCTATACGAAGACCGTGAAAAAACAACATGATACGAGATACGAACGACACGATAAGTCTGTTTTTGTTGGTTTTCTGGCTTTCACGTCGCTCGTCAGCAAAAATTCTATTTTAATATGAAATAATGGAAATCAGATTAGATGCATCAAGTTCGAATCTATGAACTTTCGTGAAAAATGCTCATGATGCACGTAATATCATGAAGCTAATATAAATGCCTTGTTTCTAGAAAATTCGAGTTTGAAAAGTTGTGCAGAGGTCGTATTTAGAAGGATTTGAAGTTCGAGAACGTGGATTACAGGGTGGGTATTACAGACAGAACACGGTCACCGAACGTATCCACGAAACTTGTTTTTCTGCAAACCGTATACCGTGCAAAAAGTCCACTTAATAATTCCCCGGTAATAGCGTTGCTTCACTCGTTATCCAACTTCGATTAAATTCTCGTCGAAATCTAAACGTTGGCCGAATGCTAGGCGTTACAATTTTCACGTTTTTTCTCTGTTTCGTTAATTCGGTCGACTCGCCGACGATAATCTACCGTGTACAGGCAACCAACTGAATTTCTTGTTAAATAAAAAGCGGAAAAACCTGCGAGGGTATTTCATAGTGAGGTCTACCGGACGAGATAATTAGCACGGGCGCGTCGCCAGTAGGCTAATCCCGTCCGAACGGTGAACCTTCGTGGTCATGCTTTGATAGTAAGCTCTGCACGTATTGTCCCAACAACGCCGTTTCCTGTGTGCCGCATGCGAGAGCAGTAAATCGGAGAAAACCGGATTAACCAACACGCGTGGCGCTTCCTGTCTCTGCATGGGTCTCTGCCCGCGACTATCGCCGCTGGCTACCGTGGAATAAAGAAATATTCCCTGTTCTTTTTGATTTCTAACGCAGATTATCAGTACGAACTACCTGGCATTTCGCAATAACGCGAAATTCGAATAACGCGCCGCGTCGCATCGGCGCGATATCAAGATTCAACGTTTCTTCTTTCGACCGTGTTAAGCACTCGGTCTGCACGGCGCATGGCACGGTTTATGACACGACATGTGCTTTTAATAGGTAATTCGTATTTTATAGTCTGGCTATTCCGTAAAAGATTCGTCGTTAATTGAAACACTTTGGTAAAATTCACGTACCGTCAAGCGCTAGAAATCCAACAACCTGCTATTCCCTGCTACTTGATGCTATCGTCCGCTCGTTAGTCGTTCTACAAAAACTTGGTGATTTAATTGGACACGAGTGTCCTGCGAGGTAATTACAAACACGCGTACGCTAAATGCGTATACGCAACGTACGACGATACGGTCGATATTTTATTAAAATAGATTGCAATTCATCGAATGGGAATCGAAGACAGTCGTTGGTGTATTCTTTTGTTCTCGAAGGAGACAGAGAAACACGCACGTGGTTGATTTTTGTTACGAGCCTTTGAATTCTCTCGCCCAATTTCCCAACAGTTTCACGAGTCTGAATGTCAGCGAACGCTGGAAGATTGAAAGGACGAGGGAAAAATAGCACAGTTATATCGAAAGCTTCATTAAGTCGAGAAGTAGCAATGGAAAAAGGATACTTCCTTAATATACGGGTTCCCATTGATTATATTTCGCGGCCATTCTTTCGCCGCGAGGTGAGAATTACCGGTGGCAACTCGAAGTCATTAACGAAATCCGGCAGGGCGGCTACTGTTCTTTTCCACGATCGTTAAGGTTGACGGATCGTTGCACGAGAATAAAACCGACAATCCGTCCGTCGGCTTGTTATACTTATTTGCAGCCAAGTAATTTATAACTCGACGACACGCGTTCCACGTATGTTCGTTCTTTCCCGGAACGAACACAAGAGAAGAAATAATTAATGGAATTCTCTTTCATTGGCGATGCCGCGCGACCGTTAAATACGCTCAGGCGCCATTCAAAATTATAATAGAATTTAGCGTGGATAGAAGTAAATACTTGGAAAGGAAAAGCAGCCTCGCATTCCCTTCTGGTGATTACAATGACGCGTTTCGGTTTGTTCAGAAACGCCCGTTCACCTCGACTTCATCCCATCGACGAAATTCCCTCGCCAAAGAGCAATAAATCACGGTCAAGTTCTCTTCCTGCTTCTTTGCATTCCTGCCTATTTAGCCTCTTGCTCGTGGTCGGCCTCTCCCATTAAAAGCCGACGGATTAATTACTAAAATTATACCCAAGCTGGAATATTCCCAGTGATTAAACTAAAAAATCTACGAGTCAAATTGATTCTTCAACTTTTACGTTTTTTCATTCCATCGTCTTGTCATTTTCTCTTTCTCTCTCTCTCTCTCTCTCTCTTTCCCTTATATTTTACTTTGAATCGAAACATCTCGCGAACGTCTTTTCTCGACCCGACCAGTGATTAAGATTCTCTTACCGTACATTAGCCAGCAGCTCTTGACTCTGCTTTTTCTGTTCGAGCTGTCTGGCCACGTTATTAGCTCGCCAATATTCTTACTTTGAGATTATGATTAAATTTTCAAGCGAACAGCCTCATAGTTTTCGCGTTAACGCTTAATTTCTCCCAGGTACCGGGGCTAAGAGACGTTCAACGAGGGTGTTCGTCGAGAAATCTCGAGGATGCCATCGTACATTAGCTAGAAATATCGTCGTGTTACTTTCCCAGTTCGAATAAATTGAGGGATCAACCGTGGGTCGTGTTGCGTTAGTTTTGACCCACCTTGGATATTTCATTTCACGACGACGGCCCTAAGTCTAGCGATCGTTCATGTTAGCGCGGGTAAAACGATTCAGTTGCTAAATACGCGAATTCTTTGGTCGATGTATAGAGCGTTTCGTTTAGTTTAGATTCGCCAGAAACTTGCGCCGAAAAGATCGTAGGACAAAGTTAATTTCGAGAGAAGATTTTCACTTGATAATCTTTGATTCCTTTCTGTTGAAGATCGATTCCTCGAGTTTTCAAGTTCATTAAGAATTTAAATGCAGATGATAAAGTACAATTAATTACTCGTTACTAACTAAGCGTTAATAACTAATTACTAACAAGCCCCAATATTCAACGAAGCTGTCAACTTTTTCCCAAGTACATACACATGCTCCTACTGAGCATCTTGCGACTTCTTCATACAATTCCAAATTGATTTCGCATTTTTAAAAAGAAATAAAATAGTACTAACCAAGTTTCAAAGTGTTTGAAACATGTATATATAAAACTTTCTATGTGATAGAAACGAGAAGATACGTATAGGTCAATATTGACCCGGTACGAGCTTCCGCGGTGCTCAGACGGTTAAACGGTCATTGGACCAGTTTTCGTTGGCACCGTACGGCCGTCGGCTACATTTAATTAAACGTTTCAATTTTGAAAGACAGCTCTAGACGAGGTTAAAAACGTCGCCGTGTAGGTTTTCAGGGAGCAAGACAGTGGTCAGAGGCGTAATCCCGGGCTAGATGAAGGTGCATGAATTTTTCATGTAGTCCGTTAAACGTTTCATCCTCGGGAGGACGAAACGTTTCGGTCGTGTGGTTGGCTCCTAGCGGAATTTCAGCGAGTCGCATTTGCGTGAAACTGTAGCTACAGGGAGGACTTACCTCGAGAATGTTATCTTTCGTTTGCGCGTGATTCAGTCGCGGCGGCGGAACGAGAATCCAGATGTTCATGCATTTGCATTAAAATGCTTCTAACTGCTGAACCAGGTATCTTCTTTCAATGGTCTCACCGGATTCTCGTTCCCGCGTTTGCACAGGATTCGGTGATCTTGTAAAACGGCTGGACTCTGCACGACTAAGAAACAAAGATGATATTTAGCGGAAGCGTCTCGTGTTCACCATTTTCCGCGTACGCGTTACTTTCTCGCATCCAATATCCTTCTTCCGCGAGATTTAACCATTGGAAATACCTCGTTATTGCGTGTTTGCTTTCAAAGATCAATTTAATAGGATTATTTGGCTCGGGAGAATATTCGAACGAAGCTGAGTAATTTCTTAACGTAATCCGAGTATGAACAATTTTAAACCGATCTACGTTTCACACCAGATCACTTAAACTGTCATTGATAGCCCGAGAAATGGTAAAATGTAGCATATTTCTTAATTCTCAAAGTTATTTTATCGTTTTTTTCATCAGTTCTTACGTGACACACTCTCGCTGACTCAAATAATTCTACCGTAGGATTATTCGAATCGTTTCCCCGGTTTTTATATTTTCTCTCGTTGCTTGTAAATTACGCGATATTTCCTCGCCATTTCGTTGTTATATCAAGAATAATGGCGTTTCATACGCGACACGTCGAAGCTTAGAGCGGCTTAGACGACTGATACGATCCTTTCCACGTGTATAATTTTCATCAGAGTTTCGAAAAAGACTCGCCGGATACTATTGCCTTCTGCGTTCACACAGAATTCGTTGCTCTTACAAAACGACTGGTCTGTGTCTGAATAAAAGACGAAAAAGCTATTTAGCGGAAGTTTCTCGCCTCGACCATTTCCTTCTCGCGAGATGTTTTTTATTCACTTGCGCGTTCTCTCCCTCTGGGATAGTCGGGATACTGGCAACACTTTTTAACGGCGCGGCGTTGTTGTTTCCACAAATTGGGAAAATAATCGTTTAATTTAATACGCGAATATTCTGTTGCAGTCGGGATGAAAGTGAACAGTAAAGAGCATCGTGGGAACGGATTCACTTAGATCCGTATAAATGGTAGCTAGCAACGCTATCGTGCAATTCTAAAACGTAGATTATGTAATTAACAGTGGTTCCTTTCCTTCTTTCCGTGGCTGACCTTAATACGATTTAATAGTAAACGAGGTGGAACGATTAAATTGAGACTCTAAGGTTCAACCTAGTTTTTCCCGTTGAGAAATCCTACATCTTTGAGAGCCGCGATTATCGATCCTCAACCGGAGTGGTCAGGTCAAACCGCCGACTGACATAGTATATTTCTTTCTACACGTTTTTCCACTTTTCAGGTGGCGATCTTTGATACATAATAAAAATAGGACGAAAAAAGAACATATTCTACATGTAGTTGACATGAAATTCCCGGAACCTATCGTTTCGTATCGATGGAAATGACAAAATTTCTCAAGCTGCATCGTGATCTGGTCCATGAGAATTGCAGGGTAAATTCAAATCTTTTTGCGACATCAGCGGGTTACTAGCTGACTCGAAACGTTTGCATAAATCTGAGTAAGATTGTTGGCTCGAGCGAAGTACCGTACAATAAAGTTCTCGATATTCGTACTTAGAAGATCTTTGACAGAAATAACAGTTTGCTTTCCAATTTCTCGTCGCTCCTCGAGTGCCAAGGGCTACAGTTGACTTTGGAAATCTTGATTTTGTTCTCGTTCAGACGCGAAGGAGAGAGGCGGAGAGACGCGTTTTCTGACGTTCTACCTCCAAACGGTTGGTTGATCGATGGAAATTGTTAAGCTGGCAATTTCGCTGCGATCCGCGACGCAGCTTTCACCGTCGCTATATTTTCTCGATTTCCGTATATACTCGGAACACAACTATTTCAGCGTTGTCTGTCTACCCTTGTCTGGTCGCGCGCGGAATTTTCATCAGAGACAGAGAAAGAGAAATAGGGGAAGAGTGGAAAACGAGAACGAGAGCAACAAACGATCCGTACGTTTTACTGCTATTGTTGCCGGTCAGCGTCGTTCGTTCATTGCAATGTATTGATAGCGTTTTCCCATCAGCGTCGCATTCATATCTAGGTTATTCCGAGCTATTTCATCGATAGCAAGCGAAATTGACTTTTCGACAGGAAACAAGACTAGGGGAAAAAAGAGACCACCGACTGATGATCAGATATCGCGTTTTAGGGCATTTTGCGAGACGCCATCGCCGAATGCTTCGAGTGATTTTTATTGTCGGTATTACTACGCTAACCAATAGCGACAGGCTGCAGCTAACAGGATCGGATAGTGACCGATTAGATTCGAACTACGCGTAACGAATGAAAATTGAACGACGCTCGTTTGTTCTACAGTTACGCGATCTAAATCAACGCGATACGCTGGTTTTTCGCGTTGCTACGAAACGCGATACCACAGGGTGTCATTGAGGCTCCTGGCGCTCGATACGAGCACGAGCTGTTACGGAACGAAAGACGTTTAATGCTTGCCATCGATAATACCGTCTGAGCCTGACCACCAGGGAGTAGGCTCTTAAGGGAGCTCTAGGAAGCTGGTGCGAGCGAACACGAAGCAAAAGGACAATCCCACGGAGGAAAGAAGAGCAAAGGAAGCGGAAGAGGAAAAAGAAGGAAGCAAGGGACGAAGCAAAGGAAAAGACTGACACGATCTAATAGCAGTCAAACGATTAAAACTAACGATCCCGTTGGGCCCTCTAGTTCATCCTCTGTTCGTCCCTTCGCCAAGATTAACTGCGGAATGACGAGCGATTCGACCAAATGAAAACACGAAGGAACTTGGAGACGCCTCGCCGTCTTTCTTCCCTTAATCAGCCTTTTCTATTAATCCCTTTTCTCTCGGTTAATTGTCTTCTCGGCGGTAGTCGGTCACCCGATCTCTCCCTTTTGCTCCTTTGCGAGAACCGTTGGGAAATCGTTCATCGAATTAAGCGGGATCCCAGCAACGATTCGCGTTTACCAAGATTGGAGGGATCGTCGAATTTACGGCTCTCGCGAAGGTAGAGGAGACGAGCGTTTGAATTAATATATCGATAACTTTGTTATTTTTTGTTGAAGTAATTACTTCAAGAAAAACTCTACACCTTTTCCTTCGTATACCTGGAGTGACCTGGAGACCGCTGTTACGAAGAGAATAGAATTTAGTGAAATAAAAATTCGAAACAAGGAGAGGTCCATATTATTGTGCTATTGAATATAAATTATGTTTGGGGTTACAAAGAAACAAAAGACCTATAAGTTGATTTCTATTGCTGTTTCTTGTAGCTAGAGTTTCAGCTAGAGCTACAAAGTTAATCTTTTTGGTAATGTCCTTTGTTAGAAATACAGGGTGGTTGGTAACTGGTGGTACAAGCGGAAAGGGGGTGATTCTACGCGAAAAAAGAAGTCGAAAATATAGAATAAAAAATTTTTTTTTTAATTTTTCCATCGAGACAACGATCTACAGTGAGATCCGTTATAACGTTCCGCACGCGTACCGAGCGAAAATTCAAAGTCGATTTTCTCGAAAACAAAGCCTCAAAGGAAAAATTTTTATTCTATATTTTCGACTTCTTTTTTCGCGTAGAATCACCCCCTTTCCGCTTGTACCACCAGTTACCAACCACCCTGTATTTCTAACAAAGGACATTACCAAAAAGATTAACTTTGTAGCTCTAGCTGAAACTCTAGCTACAAGAAACAGCAATAGAAATCAACTTATAGGTCTTTTGTTTCTTTGTAAATTACCAACCACCCTGTATATGGACGTGCTCCCTATCGCTTCTACTGTATCGTGACATTGCAAGAATGATGATCTGGTTCAGCATACGTTATACTTATACTTTTATTTATTTCAATATATTTTTCTATTACAAATTCATCCACTCGTTCTTCTATCAATGAATCTCGACATTTTTCAGCCAGACTCTGCACATCGCTCGTTACGTGGCTGTATCGTCTACGACGTAGTCGATCACCGATCTCGAGATTTACCGAAACGTTCGCGTATCATCGAATCAAGTAGCAGCTGCTTTAATTTCGATTTTGACCTGCCCGATACTTTGTCAGAGGTTATCGATGAGCAAAAAGCTATTATACTTAGTCATCGAACGTAGTTTTTGTCGAACACGAATCGACAGATACAAGCGTTAACTAGCCCCGCTTAATATCACCGCGGGAAAGTGATTTGCTGCATATTGCACAACAGAACGATTTCGATGGAACGTCACGGGACAGCATTTAAAGTTGGTGGTAAATCAAAGCGATCAGTGTCGCGGGCGTAACGCGAGCCGGCTATTGTTTGACGAACAACTTTTTGGGATGAAACTCGTCGTTCCGCGAGGATATTCCGCTGAATTTGCCATTGTTTTTAGAAATAATGGCTCGCGTTATATTTTTTTAATGAATCGCGGCTACCATAGATTCCAGAGGATTCCACTTTCCTCTCTATTAACGAATAGCCACGTTTCACCGGCTCATCGATCTTCGAACATTTGAAACAAAATTGTCGGGTCATCGGTATCCTGTTAAAGCGACTAAGACGAGAAGAGTTTCGAATAAAAACGGCCAGAGTTCGGTCGAAAGTTTTCAAGCTCGTTCAACTGCAGACGGAAGAATCACCCCGTAGATTATTCACAAGCTCGGGATTTTTACTCCTTTTAAATAGTCCGCCACACGCTACGCTCAACCAACTAGTATCGTAGTTGCTATTAAATTTGTCAATCGTGCGAATCGTCGATGCAACGTCGGTCAAACATTGTATCGAGCTGGAAGGTTCTGTTGCGCATTCGTCGGATATAAACTTTGCGTACGACAGTAGAAGAATATTAGAACTAGCGCAGTTGAATATTATTTGCGAAATTTTATGTCAGAAGATACGAGTTTGACTGATAAGAAATAAAATTATACAAATTGCAGGTTATCCGGACCCTTTTCGAACGAATAAGGCTACTAATATCTGCGAATTTACAAGTTGTAAATCGATTGTCCCGTTGAACGCTGATCATGCAATTTGACGAAGAATTGCAAAATCGTAAAAGTCCTGACTTATCGATTTAATCGTAACATTATTAGTCCGTAAATCACCGTGCAAGAGGCCGCAAATGTAATTTATTTGTTGAGAATTTTGGATCTTAATAGCCGAAATAATGGTATAGGAACATTAAATTTACACATAGAATTTATATTAGAATAATTATATATTTATTTGATAAACGATTTCAAAGATATTCATCGATACATACTTGCACGCGTCTCAGCATTTTCTTTCATACCCGACTGTTGACCGACTGAACAATTTACATTCCTTTGTTTTCGAGACGCCGCGCACACACATACTTCCACACGTTGATATTCGCATACAAGTATTACTACTACGCAGCTAACTTAGTCTAGCACGTAAAATTATACATATCTGAATATTATGTTTAAATAAAACGTAAAATCCACAGGTATATTCGATGTAACGAAACAAGATAAAGAGAAAACTGATACATCGCGACTATTCGTACGAAGGGACGAATTATCATCCATTAATCGACCCTTTGTACGTATGTAGCCGGTTTCCATTTATTAAATTCCCGTGAAGGTAATTCTAGCCGAAACAACTAGCTCCTCTTTTATGCATAACCTGCTACCGGTATCTGCGTACAATACCGAATAATAATATTCCTCGTCGCGATTATTCTTTTTCTCGTGCATCGTCTACGCGCACTGTGCCCGCCAGAGAATATTAAATTGCTCGGTGAACAGTTTCTCGCCTTATTGGCTACGTCGGCTGGGTCGACTCGTTGTGTCTCGTTAAAGGGAATTTCGCTGGCGAAAGCGGCTCGTTTCGTCGACTAAACCGATGGCCATGGTGCGTTGTTGAAAACATGGCGCGTTGCTGAAAACATGGTGCGTTTCAGCGACGAAAGTAAGCCGGAGGGATAGGCGATCCATCAGAAGAAGGAACGATATGACGGCACCGCTACAAATCATAGCTCGGCCGGGTTCGTTCGTTCTTCTACTTTTCGTCGTTGGCGTTTTCTGTCTTCTCCCGGGCGGACTCGGTGCTCGGGAACGGAACCAGAGTCCGGAGAACGCGGAAGAGAGTGAAAAATGGAAAGAGAAGGAAAGAACGAGAGCAAGAGACAAGATGGGACAATACCCTTGAGTTCCATCGTGACCAGCATTTTCGATTCGTCGCATAATTCATTTTTTTCCCATTCCAGGCTTGCTTGCCGCGACGCCACCGGCAACCCGCTCCTTTCTGCTCTTTTTCGCCACCCACCGCCTCTACCGCGGTTGGATGGCTTTTTTTCTGCCAGTGCAGCCTCCAGGACACGGTTGGGCTGCTTTTCGAAGTATTGATCAATTCCACGGCGGCAAACGGCCACGGGTACGACACCGATGAAAATTTCTCTCGTCCAACATCGGCGAATGCTCGAAAGATTTGGACGTCGCCCCTCGAGATTAATCGGCTAATAAATCTTCCTCGGGAATAAAGTTTATTTAACGTTCGTTCCTTGGCGCTCTGTGTACGTACGGTATGACGATCGTTGGAAAAGGAATTTAGAACGCGTTTAAGCACAAGAAAGCCCGATCGTAGCTCGACGATAATATTCAACCGAGAAAAAGATACAACGGTGCCTGGTAACTTCTTTCGTAAAGTTCGCCGCAAGTTGCTCGAAGTTTCACCCAATTTCTTCGCGTTGTTTCGTTCTTGCCGGCGACTGCCCCTCCCGATCGCGCACGAGGCCGGAGAACACGCAGCTTTCCTGCTCGTTTCGTAAACTTTTCGCATCAAGGATTCGCCGTATTAATTATCGGCTCTTATTTTCGCCGGCCGTTAACGAATCGAGTTGCGGAGAAGATATGGTCGTTAAAACCTCTCGCGCTCTATTTATCCGCGTTCCTGCATTTCTTCGTCTCGCGAACTCCTCGAATAATTGAACGCCGATCCCTCTGTGCTTCGAACAACGCTCCACTCGACAGTTATTGTCGCTATACACCTCGAACTTCGACTCTCGTTCGTTCCTTTGTGCCCGAGAAGTCGATCGACCAACCACTTGAAAATCCACGACGACGACTTTGACGAGCGTGTGCCATTCACCACTCTGGATCGTCTTCCTCGACAGTCTTCAAGTTGGAAGTAAAGGTGCGTTCTCACTGGTATTGGCGGACAGTTCCTTTGACATTCGTTCGCATACTGCTCGATAACACGTTGTTCGTTGTCGCATCGCTTCGTTTCGTTCTAGTTCACATTGACTAGAGCATCGACACGGACCAACTTTCATTCTAGCACATTGTGTGAACTTGTAAAAAAAAACGAGGTTCTTTGTTTTAATTTTTTTAATGGAACATAATTTTCTACGGTTAAAGACAATTACGGCATCGATCGCGGCTCCTAAGACGAGTATGCGCGATCGTTGTAAGAAAGCAAAGAACAGACTTATATTTGTTGAGAATTGCGAATCTTAAGAAAAGGGCAGAGAATAGTGTGAAATTAAAAATTTTGGCGGGTTTCAAGAAAAAATGTGTTTTTTAAAAAGAAAAAATAAACTCTAATGTGTTATAACAATTATTTAAATAAACTTTTTGACGAACTTTTTTAGTCCATCGAGAAAAAAAATACATAATAATTTAATCCTCTTCTGGTTTTTTGTTTCAGTCAAGAATTACAAGGTGGATCTTTCACACCGATTGAAAACTGCAGCCCATGAAATAGGCTTAGAAATCTGTAATAATTTCTTTTTTTACTTTAAAAAAATTTCTTTTGTTTTCGTTAAATATATATAAAACCATACCTCAAAATTCGGTAACTTCGTTTCTTTCTTTCTCTTCTTAAAAAAATCACAAAAAGACGTTGTTTTAGAACATTCTAATTCAGGACACTCCCTTAATTGCGGAAATAAATGTATAGGGGCACTTAGATTACACTTAGAATCGATATAAAAATAGTTTCAGATTTATTTAATATGCGATGTACAAGATATTCGTCGATATACATTTGCACGCGTCTCAGCACTCTCTTTGTCTCGCCATCTTCTATACCAAACTACCAATGGACCAGTTCCATTCATCTGTTTTACGAGATGCTGTACACGCACATACTCCTACACACTGCTACTCATATACGTGTGTCACTACTACGCGGTTAATTTAGTGTAGCACACAAAATTACACATATCGCAATAATATTCATGTAGATTTCAAGAAGCGTTCGCGAGCTTGTTACAAGCAAAGAACACGTTGGCTGATATTTTTTTTCTTCTAATTATCTAATTTGTACTTTACAATTTGTCCAGTTGGACATTTGGTAATTTTTTCTAACTTAATTGTTAAATAACATGTGGATGGCTATCCCCAGCGGGATACCATCTTCGAGTGGCCGATATGTATGCGCCTTTAGGTGAGTCAGACGCTTCGTATCCGCGAGAGAAATGAAGAGTGTGGAGACGTATCACTGTGGAGATCGTCCAATCGGTTTTATCCTGCAGGATCTAGGACGAAAAGAAATAAAAGTGGCGGAGAACGAAAGAAGAAGCGTTAATTGGTAACTTTTTGGAATCACTAGAAGAGAGAGAATTGCACGATGGTTCTAACGATGAGATTTAGACAACAGGAGTTGACGTTTAATAGAATTTCTAGTTGGGATTTGACGACACGATTACACGAAGTTAACGTTGCAACGTAAACTAACGAATTCGCCGGGCAAAATAAATACGACAGCAACGATTGAAACTGAAACGATTTTAAATTTTAACGTATTCTACCTTCTTTATGAAATTATCCAAAAAAATGTGCCTCCATCGTTAATAATTAAATGAAAGAAAAAAGGGAATTTCCTCAGGGGCTAAAAGAAAGTTTTGTCATGAAAAGTTTAACGACAATAAAAAACGATTTTGTACGAATTCTCAGTTTAGGTAAAGTCTTCGCTCTAAGTCAATTTATTACGATGCTACAGACGGAACGAAGTTTCGCGGTATCGGTTTATGGGAATGTACGAAACAAGGAACAAACGTAAAGGCTTATAAAGCGAGTATATATCAAAGAACGAAAACTGTTTGGAAAGAAGCCGCTTTAAAATTTAAATTCGTCCCTTTGACGCGCCGTTGTTGGTAAACTGCCATCAGGATTCCCTTACCGGATGAATATTTGATCGATAATTTTATCGTTCCGTTTGTTTCGCATTCAAAGGGAGGATCGAACATCTATCTACGAAACTTTCAGCCATCGTCGCTTCTCGGCGCGGAAAAGCCAGAGCTTCCTCGATATTTCGCGAAGAACATTAAGCTCGGTCGCGTACGATAATCGTAAATTATGTTCGCTTCAGCTTGCCGAAACGGTAGGGAAAAACGTCGGCCGTCTGGCAATAAAACCTTTTTCGTTCCAACTTCACGAACTTTTCAATTAATTCTAACGCGTATCGTGCCTCCGCGAATTTGCCATGATCCATAATTTATGGGACGCAAAATCTAACGGATAGACGGGTCAAATGGTATTCCGTTGTCGTACAATGCGAGAAATCTCCAGCCAACAAAATGGTCATCGATGCGACATCGACGAGTCACGGTGCTTTAATATGGCTTTCTGATCGCCAAGAAACTATAATTTTCACTAATTTGTCGTTTAATAATTTAGTTTCTTCGAGCGATCCAATGTTCGACGATCTTCAACTAAAACGTTATCTACTTACGAAGATTGTTTAAGAGCGTGTCCTGAATTAGCATGTTCTAAAACAGCGTCCTTTTGTGATTTTTTTTACAAGGGAAAGAAAGAAACGAAGTTATTGAATTTTGAGGTATGATTTTATATATATTTAACGAATGCAAAAAAATTTTGTTCAAGGTAAAAGGAAGATTATAACAGATTTCCAAGTCTATTTTATGGGCTGCAGTTTCCAATCAACGTAAAAGATCCATCTCGTAATTCTTGACTGAAATAAAAAACCAAAAAAGGATTAAATTATTATATATTTTTCCTCTGGGCGAATTAAACAACGGCAGAGAAAAATGTGAAATTAAAAATTTTGGCGAGTTAAAAAAAAAATGTATTTAAAAAAAACTTTAAGGTGCTATAACAATTATTTGAATAAACTTTTTGACGAACTTGTTTAGTTCACCCAGAAGAAAGATATATAATAATTTAATCCTTTTTTGGTTTTTTATTTCAGTCAAGAATTACGAGGTAAATCTTTCACGCCGACTGAAAACTGCAGCCCTTGAAATAGGCTTAGAAATCTGTTATAACTTTTTTTACTTCGAAAAAAAATTTTTTTGTATTCGTTAAATATATATAAAACTATACCTCAAAATTCAATAACTTCGTTTCTTTCTTTCCCTTCTAAAAAAAATCGCAAAGAGACGCTGTTTTAGAACATCCTAATTCGTAACAACGTAACAAACGTAACAACGTTTCCGTGGATCTGTTTCACTTTAGCATTGTAAAAAAAAATAGCGCGTTTCGTAGTATTGTTTCGTGTTAAATGTCGATGTAATTTGTCGAAAAGTATTCAATATTTCAGAGTTTATTAAAAAGGTATTCAGTTATTTCGTAACAAATATGTTTTACAGTAACTTATATTTGCAGGAAGGATTTGCGAATGATGTTGAAGTATTCCAACTTTATGTAAATGTGCCGCGTGATCTAACATGCGGATGGTGTTTTATCTTACAGCAACGTATTGAATGATTCATTGCCTGCAAAACGTGATAAATAGGTGCCGAAAGGTGGCGTAGGTCGAAATATTTCATTTTTTCATTTTTCATCTTTTGCTTAACGTTACTCGTTCGCGGCATGTGATAAAACTTTTATAATCTTGTAATGCCAACTCAGCGATTCTACTATGCAGTTATAAATAATTCCATAGAATATCACACCACAATAGAAAATTACGAATATGAAATGTAATTACGAAATGCAAATGAGTTTACCAAGTATTATTTTTCATTCTTTGTGCGCATTTTCGTTCCGTGAATCATCGCTACATTGTTCAGAGATTATAAATTCTGCACTTTTGTGTATCGGATAATTTTGGAGAATTTCGGAAAATTAATACCAGAAAATCTTGCGAGGATCTAACGATGGTTCGAAGCTAACGATCGGACAGTATAGAAAAAAGAATTAGAAGTGTTGAAGTGGTTACCACTTCTATAAAAAAAAAAAGAAAACTACATGATCTGTTCAGTCTTTTCGTAGTTTTTTTTTTTTGTAATAAATTAATTTGGATGGAAAAGAGAAAGGCGGCTGGTAAATGTATTTGTGAAGGAATTGACAAATTAATTTTCAGATATTTACGACAAGAGTTAGAAAAATATTGAGAGATACTTGTTTGTAGGGATGTAGAATTTTAGGGAGGGTGTTGAAGTGGTCACCACTTCTAAGAAAACTCTACATCCGGTCTTTTTAGTTTTCTCAAGCACTGAAGCCATAGACAATAGACTGGGACGAAGGTAGACCATAGACAGTAGTCAGGCGACGATGGCTTTGGGGTTTTCGGTTATAGGGTAACACTGCTAGCGTGTGGATCTGGACCAGTTCAAATTATATTCCTACTTGTACTTACGCTTCTGTATTAAAATATATTTTCTGCTTTACAATTTATCCACGCGTTTCTCTCTTTATACATCTAATAACCTCAACAAGAAGGAAAAAGATATTACAATTAGCGTCAGGAATATCACAGCTTGCAAAAGACATTCTATCCGAGATCGATGGCTTGAAAACAAAAGATTCTGACAGCAAATGGATTATAAACTAAAATAATTACGAGCAGAGTCCTTTTTTTAACAAACCATTTCGTGCACATTTCTCATTTACATGTTTTTCATTTACGCTAGGAATCGTTTAATTTAACGCGCGAGTTTGTATATTAAAATATATCGTTCGACCAGCAGAAGCAAATTAATTTCTATAAAATTATCATTATTCATGCGCGATATAACTCTAAGTACGTCAACTAACAAATGTAGTACAATTTTTCATCTCCAGCTTTATCCGGTTACATCTATTTTTCACCTGGAATTTTGTCGAGTACATCGTTAATAATGAACTGCGAAATGTCATAAATAATACGAAGGAAAAATACGCAATAATCTTTACACGAGTCGTAATACTATGAGGATCGAAGGTTTCGAATTGAACGCGTCAATATCTGATCATTTCCCATCGTTCGGTCGATTTCATCCGAACTGAACGACGACTTCTAGCAAGGAAAGACACTCCACAGGAATCATACGTCTTACGGAAGGGCTTTTACGTAGGTGCTGGTGAAACGGCATTCAGAGCGACCCGATTCGTTAACATTTCCGATCGGTCGATGGAATCACCACATTCCCTCGGTACTTTCTTCTGAAATCGGATTCATCGTCCGAGTAGTAAAAATTGTTCCGTAAAAAAAATACACTTTCGTCGGACGCGTCCTTTTAAAGGATTAATTCTACGGATTTCCAGGCTTTTAGACCCTTTGATGGATCGTCGAGAGACGACAAATCGAGGATTTCGAGGTATCATTAATACGACTTATGTGGTCGTTTAATCGACATCGAGCGTCCAGGCATAATATTCAAATTTATGTGAATTTCCAAAGGTATCGTACAACGTAGGATGAAAAAATGCTGCAAGGGCTAGAATTTTAATGTCCCGTGGAAAGCACTCGCTTCAGGAAATTTCAAATTCCTCAACAGTCGGGGACCTTTATAATGGAATCCAAACGATCCCAGTTCTTTAAAGAGCAAGAATAACATCCATAAAGGAAAAGCCTGCATTCTATCCGCCTGTTCTCCGTGCAAATATCCATCAAAAAATCAATTGTAATCGAGCAGAGCATCAAAAAAACTTTACGGTTTACTTTATCTAGCTTTTTTTTCATGCGAGCGTATTTCTCTCGAAATTAAAAGCTCGCAAACGTGGCCCTATAGTTGACGAAATCCGCGAATCAGTCGTAAACGTGCGCGAAGAAGTCTTCTTTTTTCCGTGCTACGTCAGCGGCTAGGTATTACTTTTACTGGCATCATCCTACGATGATAGGACGCGTTAAAAGCACATTGCAATTTTCGGCCGAGTAACCGAGGAAAGCGCGAGACCTGGGAAAGTTGGTGGTTTCTGGTGCCGCGACACCGGTGCCTGGGGATTCGGCCACGGACTAGCAAAGTTTTATTGCGAAATAAGTATTGTGGAAAGCCCACGGACCGAACCGGGTGTCCGTGAATATTCCAATTTCATTAAACATTCATAAAGCTTCGTGTCTCCAAGTTTTTGCAGGGCCGACGTTTTCACCCGCCGCTGTGGTATTTCAATGCTGGACCATCGTACATCAAGAAGCTTTAGAAGTCATTTTAACGCCTATATATCTTCAGACGGTCTAGACTACCAAAGTTGTCCAGCTTACTAAAAGGAAAATTTATCGATATTTATGGTAAAAAATTGATCGATACTTGTCATAAATAGAGCCGTGGTCCATATACATTCTATTCCGTGGCTTGAAAGGTGGTCGCGGACCTTCTTCGCTGCTCGAGACAATTGCCGGATCGCTGCTACGACCTTTATCGTAGATAGATCGCGGATATTTATGGAAATTCATATTTTTGCGCGTTCTATGAACTTTCGCATCTTCAAATATTCTAGAAAATCCACGGTGTACGCATACGTATCACCGTAATGCGAACGTCGAAAAATGACGGTTTAAATGTCTGTTAAATAATTAGACGATCGCGAATCACTGTGAATAGTTAGTTAGAGCAAAGGAAAAGGATCCTAAGCTCTAAATATAAATTAATACGTTATTCGGTAGCGTGATGGCGATCGATACTAAGATGATCGTTGAAGGAAACTGTGCAGATATAAAGAGTGTAGAAATCAGAATCACACGATCTTCGAATTATTTTGAACAGCGTAGGTATTTCGAACGTTGTCGACTTCTAAATTCTCATCGAACGAGAAAAGACGATCAACGATTTGTCGTCTTGTCTGCCGAAATTAATCTTCGAGCGATAAAATGCTCGGCCTTTCTATCCGCGAAGAATATTAAGTTTCTATTGGCGAACACAAAAGGAGAAAAGAAACGCGTTGGAACAAAAGGTGGTAGCAACGGATGGATAGCGTGTCCTGGACAAAGCTAGTATTACGCGCTGCAGTCACAGGCAGTCGCGTGATCGCGTTTTCAACGGGATTTCGTGGACGATGGCCGGGTATCCGGCGTAAAAACGGACAGTCATATCCGGACTGCTGTTCCCCCGACGTATTTGATAGAGGCGCGATATTAATGTATCCGGGAAAGTCGGAAGTTTTGTCGTGAAATAAGCAATAGACGAGAACCGCTGGTCCACGTTTTCCCGCGAGTATCCGCGTTTCATTAAATATTCATAGCCCTTTAGCGTTTTCGAGGTATCGCGGGAACTCGCCGCACTTTTATCATCGTACCGGTCCCATACGTTAGTCGTAAATCCATAACGTTGTCTGTGAATTATTGGTGCCACTTGTTACCGGCAGTGTATGCTCGCATCGAAACTGAAACGCGTATCGCGACGTCGGATTAATCTCGTACGCTAATTCCTTTTTCTAATTTTTCAAAGGATACGACTCCGAAATAAAACGATTGCTATAATTAATAAAATGAAATTTTGTTGATAACACAGGTATCATCCTTCTTTCTTCGTCGAGTCGTACCAAGCAACGTTATTAATTTCTTACCGATTTTGTACTTTGGTAACATTCGTACGCTATTGTTACGAATATTTTTTTTATTACTATTTAATTTGTAATTTACAATTTGTCCAGCTGGACATTTGGTACATTTTTTTAACTTGAAAGTAGCACTGTATGTCACAGAATAAAGAATACAGTGTCGAGAGAAGATTTATTTTTGCTTGGCTAACGTTTGCTGCTCCTAAAAGTTTTATATTTTTCCGGCTATAAATCAATGGGAAGCGAGTAGACGGACGATTTTTCTAAAAGGATGAAGTTTAAATTGATACTGCCTTACGAGTTTCAACCAGCATGCAGAGCCGTAAATATTGAACGATGATCAGCGCGTTAACAAATCCGTCGGTCATCGGTCATCGGCGCGAACAATGAAAAGTCTGTGTGGATCGATGTAAATTGATCAATAAACGAGGTAAGTTAATTCCTAGAGTCGCCTAGAGATCAGTCACGCGTGCATCATTCCCGTGACTGGCAATTTTACTGACACACTATCAAAAATGACGTGACCCTTTAGAAGAAAAACGAAGAACGATGTGAATATAAATGGCGGAAATTAAGTCGTAGCTCGGCAGCTTCAGTTTTATGAATCTTAAATCAACTTTATTCGAGGAAATCCTTTTAACGCGGTCTTTGTATCGTACAAAGATACGTTCTTTTCATCTTAACGAAGCGGTTGCTTAGGTATGAGCAAACATTACTGTTTCTGGTTTCTATGCAAATCGTGAAGCTTGAATTATCATATTCCATGTCCACTAAAATAACCTTCTCTACGACCTGGTTAAATTACGTGCTAGCCAAATTACACCGGCATTCTCTGCCATTTCTACGTGTATTTCGTGCAAAATGAACGGAACTATTAACGCAATTCCGCTTGTCGTTCGTTCGATCGTTAACGTATTATACGCGAGTAAGCCTTTTTATCGAGAAGAAATTACTTTACCAAACTTGTTTCGTATTTGCATTTGATGAAATAGAACTAGGATCGAGATGGGAACGCTGCAACTCGTAGCAACGAAATTTACATTCATATTCGTCCTTGTCTCTACTCGTTCTCGTTAAAGGTAAATGCGTCTTAGTCAATGTTAATAAACTCGAACACATTAATGAACAATGGATTACCAAAGTTAGATTTATCTCAGATCGTCGTCGCGACGATAAGGTAGCAGGTGTTTTATACTTAGCCTCGCCATGGTACGAGTATTATACGTATAGTTCTACCGTCAGCTCATTTGAATCGTCTGAAATTCTTACTTGCGTTTAACAAACGCGGTACGATGTATTTCGCTTACCTTGAAATTCGCGTATCTCGTGACACACTGTTGACGTTTTATCTCGGTATAGAATAGACAGGATGAATGTATAATAGAAATATATTTAAGTAAGTATAAGTATAAGTACAGTGTATGCCATTCCAGATTACTTTACAGTAGAATTTCTATTTATATAATTACGAAAATTGGTCCGTCTATACTCCGCTGCGCCATTTGTGCATGACACGTTCCTGGAGAAGATTATTAGGCTGAGAGAGGCCTTCAAATTGATTTACAGCTAAACGATACTCGATAGCTTCGAGGACTAAGAAAACTAAAAACTAGAGAAGATATTTTTTCTTTTTTTTATTATTTGGAAGAATTTTACAATCAATTCTCATTGAGAATTATAAGTAAATTATTCTGGCGTGGTACTATATCACCTATAATAGGTGATTATCGTCTGTTTGAACTGGGGAAGATGTAAAATTTTTCTAAAAGTGAGAATCACTTCAACACAGATAGTCCAGTTCGTTTCGAACCATACGAAACATATGAAACTATCGAATTATTGCTAAACGTACTTTCGTACTTCGGTAGTATACATATTCGCGGATTTGAATGGTTGTAAGCGAATACTCGCTTGTTAGCACACGTTACGATGTACGATCGTGGATTTGCGTGGATAGTCACTAGTATACTTCCTTGTGTGTCCAAGGATTGGCCTCGTGTGGTTGCTGCTGTAGAGTATTAGCGCGTGTGTTCGCGAGTATTTAAGCATGGATTATCGTATGTGTTCGCGTGTATTTGCATGATTTCGCGTTTGATTGCACACAGTATTCCCGCAGGTATCGCGATGTTAGTCGCATGCTTTTGCGTATAGGATACGCAATTGCTTCCGCGAGTGACAGTTACTACGTTACGATGCATGATACGTGAATTCTTGCACGCTATTCTTTACGCATTCATAATAAATTTTAATAAAATTCGATAATAAATTAGCTGCTAAGTTAATTTACGAGTTTCCGAATGTTATATCTTACACGTTTTCCCATAGGATATTTCCATGTATTGTTGCACGTAAATGCTTTTAACCTCGTTTATTTCAAATTTCCTCCTATGTTCCCGCGTGTAATTGCTTGCATATTCGCGCATGCGTTTCCACGGTGTCTTGCGAGTATTCTCGTCCGATATACAGGGTGGTTGGTAACTGGTGGTAAAAGCGGAAAGGGGGTGATTCTATGCGAAAAAAGAAGTCGAAAATATAGAATAAAATTTTTTTTTTCTTTTTTAAATTTTTCCATCGAGACAACGATCTACAGTGAGATCCGTTATAACGAGACGTGATAAAGTGCACGCGTACCGAGCGAAAATTCAAAGTCGATTTTCTCGAAAACAAATCCTCGAACGAAAAATTTTTATTCTATATTTTCGACTTCTTTTTTCGCTGTAAAATTTTTCTAAAAGTGAGAATCACTTCAACACAGATAGTCCAGTTCGTTTCGAACCATACGAAACATATGAAACTATCGAATTATTGCTAAACGTACTTTCGTACTTCGGTAGTATACATATTCGCGGATTTGAATGGTTGTAAGCGAATACTCGCTTGTTAGCACACGTTACGATGTACGATCGTGGATTTGCGTGGATAGTCACTAGTATACTTCCTTGTGTGTCCAAGGATTGGCCTCGTGTGGTTGCTGCTGTAGAGTATTAGCGCGTGTGTTCGCGAGTATTTAAGCATGGATTATCGTATGTGTTCGCGTGTATTTGCATGATTTCGCGTTTGATTGCACACAGTATTCCCGCAGGTATCGCGATGTTAGTCGCATGCTTTTGCGTATAGGATACGCAATTGCTTCCGCGAGTGACAGTTACTACGTTACGATGCATGATACGTGAATTCTTGCACGCTATTCTTTACGCATTCATAATAAATTTTAATAAAATTCGATAATAAATTAGCTGCTAAGTTAATTTACGAGTTTCCGAATGTTATATCTTACACGTTTTCCCATAGGATATTTCCATGTATTGTTGCACGTAAATGCTTTTAACCTCGTTTATTTCAAATTTCCTCCTATGTTCCCGCGTGTAATTGCTTGCATATTCGCGCATGCGTTTCCACGGTGTCTTGCGAGTATTCTCGTCCGATATACAGGGTGGTTGGTAACTGGTGGTAAAAGCGGAAAGGGGGTGATTCTATGCGAAAAAAGAAGTCGAAAATATAGAATAAAATTTTTTTTTTCTTTTTTAAATTTTTCCATCGAGACAACGATCTACAGTGAGATCCGTTATAACGAGACGTGATAAAGTGCACGCGTACCGAGCGAAAATTCAAAGTCGATTTTCTCGAAAACAAATCCTCGAACGAAAAATTTTTATTCTATATTTTCGACTTCTTTTTTCGCGTAGAATCACCCCCTTTCTGCTTGTACCATCAGTTACCAACCACCCTGTATTTCGAATTAAAATTATTTTCTAGCAATGGCACGTTTGGAATCCCGCGTAATTACAACAATTCGAGATCAATCTTTTTTTACTATTATTATTTAATTTGTACTTTGCAATTGGTCCAGCTGGACATTTACCAAATTTTTCTAACTTAATCGTTAAATAAAATGTTGATGGCTATCCCCAACGGGATACCATCTTTCAGTTTGACTATTTTATTTCTTTAGCGAAATCAGTGGGGTGTTTTCTTTTTAGTCTTCTTCCTATGAGAGAGATCAATCTTGACGCGAAATAACTCGATGGTTTATAGACGAAAAACGAAATTGCCATAAATATAGCCACGAATTATAGTTTCTTCGGCCTCTGATCGCACATTCGTTCAATAACATTTGTGTAAAATATACCTCTATGACACACAATAGCCATATACATATGTCATAGACGGTAGTTGAACGAATAATAATTCGATTCCCATTGCTTGCGCTCTACGGACAACAAGGAGTTTTCGTTCTCAGGGAAACGTTTTCATTTTTCTTTTTATTCTTTCCGCTTGGGTATCCGCACGACCAGTTATCGTATGTCCTTACGGCGATTGGATAGCGTGGTTCAATGTCCATTTTGATGGATATCGTTGCGAAAACCCGCTGAGCTGAGATTCTTGGCGACGAGAGCTATCTATCCTGAAAGATGGTAATTCACGTGGATAGAGCAGTCGCTTAATCGGAAACTTGGTATCCGGCCGATAAATACGTGGCGTTGGGGCGCGCATTGCTGTGTGCCAGGGACCAAGTTTAATGCTGGCTGAAACGGTGTCGGATACAAGGGCTGCAGTTTATAGGGTTGCATCTTGTACCGGGGCCGAAATAGACGCGGCAGCATCGGTGGCGACGTTCAAGCGTCAATCTCTGAGAAAGTTTGGCTCGTTGCATCGAGAAATTTCGCTCACGTATCCCAGGCAAGTTGGAGCTAGTTATCGGGAATCGACCACAATCGACGCGGATGACGTGGATACAGCGTAGCCCGGTTCGTCCCGACGCTTGCTCGATTAGTTGGATATATTCGAATGGTTGGAAAACTGTTTAGTCTTTGCGTCGGATCACCCGCAGCTGGTCAATTCTGCTCTTCTTAGTTAAAATTTCCTGCTTAGCAATCGCGAAAGGCAATCGCGAGTGGCTCGCGAAAGTATTGGAGCGCTCGTGAAAGAACTTTTTAGAAATAACTTTGGAATTTCATTGGTACTGGAAAACATGAAATTCGTCGATTGATACAATTCTTCCATGTCTAGTAATATCCGAGATTTTTCAAAAAACATGTTTTTGACTATCCGCTTCAAAGGTTGTTTTCATCGCTTAAATGTGAGCGGTTGCCGGTGAGAAAAACATTCCAATATCTTTCTCTGTACTACGAATCCGCGGATACCTGCATTTATGAAAAATGTTACACAGAATGCGCATAATATATAAAAATATATACCATAAAAATATGAATTTCCATAAATATCTGACTAGTTGGTGTTTACGATTGACAGATACACGATATAGGTATGCAGTTACAAATATCCGCGGCTTCGTTATCGTTTACACGTCTAACAATAATTTGAACAGCCAGAGACAACTTATCATTTATCACGTACCCTGTGTTCTAATTATAAAAGTAACTTAGCTACGAAAGTAAATCTTCTGAAATTGTATAATTTCTAAATTATTATTAATAATAACACTCTCTTTCTTTCTATTTCTTCGATACTGTCGTTGACTCAACCAAAGTCATTTTCGTTTTTTCGTATCGATAATGGGCGATCGCTTCGTTGACGGGTAGAGCTTAGTGTACGGTAGAGAAGATTCGACTCGTTGTAAAGAGGATCTAGTTTACGAAGAAGCAAGGATGGAAAAAAGGACGCAGTCGCGGAATGACTGGGATCCATCCTGGCATTGCGATGTCAGTAGTAGCGTGATTCAACGGCACATAGAGTTTAGAGGGCAGTAAAGGGTAGAGTGTCACTGGAACTGCTGGTGAAATTCTCAGTCTGCGCGAGACCCGACGCCGCGATATAAGATTTTTTTCAAAGTAAAGCGCCTGCCGGCGAGTTATATCAAAGGAGGTTCTCTTCCATCGTTGAGAGAAAGTATCTTCTGAGAACGTGCCTCGACCCGAGCAATTCTTTAATAATGAAATCCAACTCGTTGCATTCCTCTCTGTCGTTTTCGTGTGTTCTTATTTTTCATCGCGAAGCCGGAGAGAAAAGCGAGGGGACGCGCAAACACGCTGAGAAAACGTTTCAGTGAAAAAAACCTCCTGTTGGACGATTTACTTGCGAAACGTCTTCCATGACGCGAACGACCTGCCGGATCTTTAATTAAACTTACTTATAAAAATTATTTAAATAGAGTAATGTGTACTCTTAAACTAACG
The DNA here is from genome assembly GCF_000188095.3 of Bombus impatiens. Classification (NCBI taxonomy): domain Eukaryota; kingdom Metazoa; phylum Arthropoda; class Insecta; order Hymenoptera; family Apidae; genus Bombus; species Bombus impatiens. The sequence goes on from NT_177531.1 coordinate 55,085, forward strand.
GTCTACCCGGTAGTTACTCGCTGGAGAATTACTCGTCCAGCTAACACGAAAGGCAGAAATTACTTTGCATCGTCCCACGAATCTGCTAAATACTCTGATAGCGATTTACACATGTTGCGCATATAATAAATCATAATCCTCTTGCTTTACGGTTTGAGCGTGGCTTTCGGTTACATTTTGCTTTTTACTCCTTACATTTTACATCTACAAATAAAAGATGAAAGAATCTAGTGGTTTTTGGTATAATAAACAGCTTAGTAAACAGCTCAAAGGGTTCAAGATGAACGAAAAGAGAAGCTCGTCACGAAAAGCTCAAAACACCGTGCGATAGAACGTCACGCGCCGACTCGATCCTGCAGTCTAGTTATTTGTCTAAAATTTTAACCGATCGTCGTCGACTATGAGCGCGAAAGTTTCTTCTTTGCCTTTTCTTTTTTCTTTTTTTTTCTCGAAAAGTAATTATTCGGAAAAATTCAGCGCAAACTAAAGACTTTGCGAAATAGAGGAGAGAACACTTTGAAGATTGCTTCTGCGTAAAAGTGCGGAAAGTAACGAGGGTGATTCCAGCAAACGAGGTGGAAAGCCTTGCGAATAAAAATTTAACGAGAACGATTGACGTCTATGTTGGTTCGTTTGTTCGTCTCAGAGGGTGGCTCACGCCTGAGAAATCGCAACAAATCCTCCAGATAATTGTAATTGCTAGTTGTCGTTTGATTAAAGCGTGTAGGGTAAACTGCGTGGGCGAAGGGTTGATTAGCATGCCTGGTCCGGCGTCGGAGAACAGTCGCCGACGTCGTTCCACGCCACCCATCTAATCTTCGTCGCCGCCTGCCGCCTGATCGTTGTAACGCGAACCTATCCCTGCTACAAGATTCATCCCCGGTAATCGCAACCGATTAAATTCCCTAAATATTTTCTAACGACGTCAGATCTTCAATTTCGAGCTTCTCCTTTCGTTTCGTTTCTTCTCTTTTCGCGTCATTTTCTTGGCATCTGGATGCGCGCAAAACCCAAACGATAAGGATAACGATTAATCATCCTTAACGATGGAAATCTTCTAAAAAAGGATGACACGAAATATTAGATATTTCAAATCAATCGATACTTTCTCGTTGAATTCTGTCTCGCTGATTGCCATTTATGTTATTAATTCTTATACACGCGTATGACAACTGGTATATTTCTGGTTCGCTGGTTATTACATCTGAAACGCTAATAGCGTCTCAAGATACGTAAAATCGATCGTTCTATGGAAAGTTGAAATTCGAATTGCAAGATATGGAACCTTGGCTGACTCAAATAAACCTATCCTCCGTTACCTATCGATTTTCCTCGCTTCTCCGTGATCCTATCAATCGCCTGCACTGCAGGATTCCTCGGCGAATAGAATTTTCATTTCATTGGAAAAGTCTTTCTGGCGATGTTCTGCGCTGGACGCGCGTCCATTTGTTTCCTTCGTCTCTTCGATGTTCTCGCTGGCTGCACGATTTTAATTATCTCGTCGTTGCCTTCCGCATGCTTTTTCACGCTAGCGCGTCTTTATTTCTATACAGCTGCGTAACACACAATTTTTGTTCTTTTCATCTTCTTCGGTAACTGTCGTCTCGAGCAGCTGCCAAGCACCAGCGTTCCCAATACGATCGACCCGTTTCGTGTCTAATCCGGTGATCGTTTGTTAGCTTTCGGAAACACGTGTTCCCTTCTTCCCCGTGGGCAGCTAGCTGGCCGAGACACACGAGGAAAAAGTAGGTAATTAAACGTCCGGCGGGAATGAACTCTTCCGTCTGGACCAATTAGTCGCGAGGAACAAAAAACTGGAATCGACGTCACCCAACGAGTAGTTGTATTTTTATCGAGAACATGTTACCCTAACGTCTACCGTGCTTTTCACGTTAACGACCATTACGACGGGATTATTCGTTTACCTGTATCTTGTTTATCGTCCTTTCCTCTCGAATCGCCCACATTTTTCGCATCTCGACTCTGATTCCGCTTCTACGTACAAGAGAATCTTAGAAAGTTAGTGGCAAGCTATAGCGTCACGTAATACTCGCCGGGACAAGCAAAAAGCTCTTGATTAACGTAGCTTCAAATAGAATTAGCCCCGGTATAGTATTATCTACCAAACATAAGTTGGAAGAATCTGGTCGCCTCGGTCGATTTATAGCAATTTCTAATAAGACGTACGAATCTTACCAAATTATTTAAATTAATGATACGTTGGTGATTAGAAGCTACTGTTAGCTAATGTTTTATGGAATTATTAAACTGTAGATCGAAAGAATCTATCAAGAAACGCGACGATAATATAGGAAATAATAAGATACTAAGTGGACTAGTAAGTTTGATAACGGTATGATTTATTTCAATATCGTTTACGCCAACACAAAATCAAGCATGATGCTCCGTCAGTCTATATGCACGCAGTCATCATTCGTCACTAACTCGTCTCGTCACAACGGCTCTGTTTCACATCGATCACACTTCTTCGCAACGCTGACAACACCACCCCCAACGCGCACCACCCTCTCCGACCACACTGGTGCCACGCAGAAGACACAAGAAATCACGAAACCGATAGATCGCCGGTGATCTCCTCGCGTCGCAGTTCGAACGTTTCACGAATAAGGTGAAGAAATTGAACTTTGTATATGGTAATAGAATTTATTATGCAAATTCAACAGAATGATTCAAAGTGTTACAAGAGACTGGGGTGAGCGCTTATTTTCGAGGATTTTTATACTGAGGTTTTAGTCCCTCTGGAAGGATTATCGTCTGACGTATCTCAGAGGCGCCTGTGCCGTTACTATTTGCTTATTGTTTCGATGGCTGTGGTATGCAGGATGTGTAGCTTATCTTATTACTGTTTCTGAGAGGGTGGCACTGGTAACACTAAAGCCATCGAATTTATTCACAGCTACCTTTTATATCCTGGCTCGCCCATGATCAAGTTCCTAATTAGCCAGGATATTTCCCCGATACTACGCTGTATACCTGTCAGGTACATGTCCCGTGGTTAAATAAACCTTCATTCTTTTTTTTTTATTTATTATTATTTACAATCAATTCTCGCATTGAGAATTTTCAGTAATTTTTTCTGGCGTGGCGCAGTGACATGGCTAAATATTTATAATAAATTAATACTTATTATAGATAAGTATAATTTATAAGCAAGTGTTGTAAATAAGTAAATATTACTTAAAATAAACCTTCTTAACACTGGAGCTATCACCAGTCAAATTTTTTTTTTATTTAATTCTTTACATTCACAATTTGTCCAGTTTGGACATTTGGTAGGATTTTTTAGCCGAGACCAGTCAAATTGATTGGTTTTACAATTTTATTTTAAGATTCTTACTTCATGTTATATCTTTTTCCGCAATGATGTAATGACTTTCGCAACGATAACTAAAAGAATAATATTGTAGTATTGTAAATTATTATAATTAGTCTATTAATAATAAATGGATTAAACAGATGTTAATTAAACAGAAAACAATGGTCATTTAACGTGAACTAATCGCAACAATGTATTATAATTAAAACATCTAGATAATTAGTTAACAACTCTCGTCACCACAGATTCAACTCTCTTTCAACAACGCCAACAACACTATCTCGATAACGCAATTCGCACTCTCTGGCTTCTCAACTCATACTGCTGTTAATTCGTTTATCACTTAGCAACCCCTTTTGTCGTAACCTAACCCCAACCGTTCCAGGCCCCTCGTCCATGATACTACAATATAATGAATTTTATTTTGTTTTTTATGTATTCAAACTCAAAGTAATTTTGTATCAAGGCTACTTATACCAATACCAGTCAAAACGACTAGTGCCTGTCAAAGTGTAAAAGGATCCTGCAATCTGTTTATCGAACTCCAATTAACCAATTTCCTCGTTTTGTACAACTTTCCACACGTTTTTAACATTTTTACCGCGTATCATTCAATATGACGATATCAAATTCCGGATCGATCGCTAGATCGCTAGATGCTAATACTAGAAATATCACAGCAGTCAAAATGACTGGTTCTACAAAATGTGTCAACTCTCTTTTACGGATCATATAGTCCCGGATGGATTAATAATACCAAAAATGTACTACATAACATGGAATTGCTTCTGTGAGAAAGTAATAAATCAATAAATATAACAATATTCTATTATTACGTATTTTTTAAAGACCCGTCATTTTCACTGGTTTTGGTAGAAACAGTTTCGTGTTAACTATCGGTAATTCTAGCGTTAATTACTCGGGGTTTTCCGCCGATACTACAACAATACACTTTACCGTCTATTATTTAAGTATCTAGCAATTTAGAAGACGCTTCTTCGTCCGTCTTATAATTGGAAAATTAAAAACACCGAAAAGCTTGTCAAGCTTCTATGATCGCGTTATTTACGATATTTGCAAAAATTTGTAACTGATCCGAAAATGTATGTACAAGTTACTGTGCTAGCTGTACTGCCGAATATACAGGGTGTCAGAAAAGGTCGCGACAAAAGTTGTACTGCGTGTTAACGAGGTCAAGTAGGTAGAGGGAAGTTCGCACAAGCTTACATCCGAAAACGTTGTATCGACAAGTTGTAAAATCGTTGAAAAACTTGTATCGGTTTGGCGATCGTAATAAACGTTCGAAATTCCTTCCTTCTGCGAAAATCCAGGCTTCTATTCGTCCAACTAACGATTGTCGAACTCTTTCGAATATTCCTGCTGTCGTAGAAATGCATAGTATCGAGTGCATTTGCATCTGTCTGCGATTCTGTACGAGTCTTAAGAACAACTCTACCGGAAATCTTTGAACGCTTATAACTTTTCAATAGAGCATTTTCAGACACGAGTTTGTACGACCGTTCTTTTTACTTTACTCGACCTCACTAACACGTGGTATAAATTCTGTCCCGATCTTTCCGGATACTCGCAGAAGATCTCCTTGCAGCTTTTGCGAATTTATCGAATCGAATCGAACTTTGGCAATATAATCGTAACAGCAGCGCTAATGAAATTGCAAATTGCTTCGCGTGATACGTTCACGTTTACAGGTGTCGTGTACACAGCGGTCGATAACTTATAGACAGTTGACGCAACAAAGTCTCGTGTGTCGTTAGGCGTGTGTCACTGCTGAGCATCTTATCGTTCAAAACTTCGCTAACATCTCGTAATTGCAAAACTAATAATATTTACATGTCCGCGTGTTTACCAAGACATTTTCGCTCAGTTTAACAAGTACTACGTGCTTCTCAACTTTGCTACCAACTGTCTCAGACATCCTGTATTGCCAGCAACGATAGTATCTTGGTTCCTTTTGTTCGCGTTACCAACACCGCGGCCGAGTATCGAAATCCAGCCAAGGTAAAGGTGAAAAAGAGGTTCGATTTACCAAATCGTTGAATCGGGCCAGTCGTTCGCAGAAGTTGAAAACCTGTACGGAAGGTTGCGAGTTGAGAGAAAAAAGACCAACATCGAGGGAGAAGAAAAAGGTGAAACTGCACGTTACAGTCGAGTTAAACGTTCTTTCCTTGCTTCTCCTTCCGAGAAAGCCGCTTTTCCTCCTGATGATGCTTCTCCCGATGCTCCGGAGAATCGGAAAGTTCAACGGTGCCAGGAACTCGGTGAGACTGTATTTATTCACCGGCTTTTCGTCCCGTGATAAGGGTCTTTTGCTGGTTCACCGAGCGCACCGGTTGGCAGACGAGAGCTGGCTGTATCCTTAGTCCGTTTTCTCTCTTCTAATAAACTCCTTCTTATCTGGAGCGGTTCGGCCCGCTAGTTCCGTCTCGAGGTCCCGAGAAACCGGCAATAAAACTAGACTTTCCTGGCCATTCTTCGCCTCGACAATGCCACGCTGCTTAGGATCCGAAATAGCTAGTGGAAATGTGGGTTAAGTCGACGACGTTAAGGGAAAAACAGACTCTGATACCTGACGTATAAATTAATCGACATACATTTGGATTCTATGAATCGGAAGCGATGGTCTGTCTTTCTGTCTTGGGGAGGTGAACGTCTGAGATTCGATGATTTTTCCACCTGTCCTTGACAACTTAACGTCGCCTTTCCAGCTTCCAACTTAAGCGTGCAGAGTAAAATAATGCCATATAAAATCATATTAAAACCTGTTTGGACCTATGGGATCCAACTATGAGGAACAGCGAGTAATTCCAACATAGAAATTCTTCAACGATTCCAATCAAAAACTCTAAGATCCTTGATAGATGCACCTTGGAATGTTACCAACGAAACAATACATCGCCACCTTAAGATACCTACAATTAAAGAAGAAATATCCAAATTCAGTAATAGATATTCAGTATAGATATGTGGCCAGGCCTTTTCTACGCAATTATTCAATTGAAGGACCGACGACACGTTGATGGGCCATTCTCGCCATTCTCTCGTCACATTGTCTATAGTTTACTCGATATCTCTTAGGCCTTTTGTCCAAGATACAGAATCGCTAAACAGATTCGTTATACTTATTCGCTCGATTGACTGACTGACTGATATTGATTCGTGCGACTGACTGTGTCTGGAGGACATGATCGTCTATCGATACTGGTCGAGGGGGGTACCAAAAGGTTTGAAATTGTCTCTCCGGTTGTAGGTTGCACGTAGCAGCGAAATTGCTTTATCCAGAGTTTGTTTATTACATTATGTGCGTCGTGCAGTGTTAATCCTCCGTGGCAAAACAACTATGTGAGGCATCTTCGTATCGAAACGTCCTAAGACGCATATGCCGCTATAGAACGTTTGTCTCTTCTTGCAATAACGTTTGGTATCGTATAGCGTAGATAACCGATTAAAAAATCCTGTTAACTGTCCATGCACGATAGAGCAAGGAAATTTATAACCGGGATAGGACGAAACTACCATTTACTAGTGGTATAAAAAAATAGTATAAAGGTACCGAGCTTTAAAATAAATGAAATACTGGAATCCTGAAAAATAAACACATGGTTGGTCCGTATCCACCGAAAGAATTACAGAGGTAACTGGAATAGTTTGCCATCTACTCGCAATCGAACTCTTGATTCTTGATCGCTTTCAGTTTGCACAGTTTACAAAAACGCATCCGCTGAAAGTTAGCCCTCGTATCCCCTTGCTTTTGCTCGGCGGAATCGTTTCGTCACGGTAAAGCTAAAAGCTTCGCAAATATCCGGAAACACGGGGGAAACCGTTGCCAGCTTGTCATTTCCGACCATGCGACGTCTAACCACAAACGGGATGCGACGAATGTCCGAAAGCGACACTCTGTCGAGCTTCTATTTTTCGCCCTACGACGGACAAAACGATTCAACGGAATAAAGAGGAAACGCGTTTTTCAACGAAATACGCATTTCCATAGAGACAATTCGCATATACATACGCTAAGCCGGCTTTTCAATTTATACACTGGCCATAAAACGCGTGCAAGCAAAACCACCTTTCACGTATATTGTCGTCACCACCTGATCATTTACATTTTCTTCTGTATCTGTTATTTCGTTAGACGAGTTTCTCACATCTTTTAATTTCATTCATCGCGAATTTCTTCCGCGTGTAGATCAACATCATCGTACATTCTATTTCTATCGTTTTCCTTTCGTACAATTCTTACTTGACCTGCACTTTTCCATCTTACGCGAATACAAGATTTCCACCGACCGGTCGTTTTTCTAATAATCTGCGTCGCAATCGTCGCGTTCTACATGCAAGTTCTAAATTATCGTTAGAAGGTACCGAGTTCGTAACACGTCCACCGTCGAGCCTAAAGAAACGAAGTAAAAATTCCGAACAAGTATATTTATATATTCGCTGTCCCTAACGTTCTGAAACTTTTAATCAAAAGAAAGTTTGCCTCGAGACTGCATTCAACGCTTTATCGATAAAGAGCTGGCGTATTCTTTTGTCTGTTTCGAGGCATAGCCTTTTCAAGACACCCCGATAGATACAGTCGAAGAGCAAACGTGAGCTGAGATCGTTTCTCGGGTCAGAGAGCCGCGCTCGAGTTGGCGAGAAAAGTAACACGTAAAAGAAATCCAAAGTAGTCGATAAGACCATCTAGTCCCGCCATGGAATGGACGAAACACGAATTTCAAAGGCATTAACCGTGCTTTCTAATCGATTGCCAGTCGATGTTGAGTCCATCGATGGCCAGACTGGCCGGTAGTTGGACCTACGAGCAATAAAATTTCTTTTTATTCGGCTGGGTAGCGGCCGGTCGACTCGTTCGGCCAACCGATCGAAAAACTGATATTCTAGGTCGACGCGTTTCATCCCGAGGATAACGAGTACCGACGTTTACAGGCAGTCGAGCAGATGTTGCCGATCGCGAGCTTCGATCTGGCTCATTTAACCGGAAGAGGAACGACCGCTACTTGTTGACGTCGCCTTTCTCCAACCCTCCGAATTATGAATAATGGATGGCCAACAGAGCCGACGCGATCCTCTGCCCAACTCCTTGTCAGAGTCGAAACCGAGTCGTCTCTTATCTCGACCAGGTTCTTCTTTTAGTACTGGCAACTTTCGTGACCCGGATCCTTCCGATGGATGTTCTGATATCGTGGTCACTCGATCTTTAAGTATTCTCATTGCATTGTTATCGTATATGACATTAGTAATATCGATTTTTCATTTCTGTCGTATTTTTCACGTTGGTTAATTATTAATTATATGTTGGAAATATGTTTCTAAATTTGTATATCTGAATTGGATAAAGTGAAGAAATGATAGCGATTTCAAGATGCCAATTTGTCAAAGATTTTCTTTTTTTAATATTTATTAAAATTACAATCAATTCTCGCGTTGAGAATTTTCAGTAATTTCTCTGGCGTGGCGCAGTAACATGGCTAATTATTTATAATAAGTTATTACTTATTATAGATAAGTATAATTTGTACGTAAGTATTATAAATAAGTAAATATTACTTAAAATTTGTCAAAGATGTATCGATTTTCGATGAAACGAACATTAAACGTAAGGAAAGGAATGGCGTCGATCGCATTTCTTGTGGATCGTGTTATAAATAAATAAGTTTGGTTGTATAACGTTGAAATGTGCACCGCTTCTAAGAAAACTCTACATCTGGTCTTTTTAGTTTTCTCAAGCATCGAAGCCATAGACTGGGACGAAGGCAGACCATAGACAGTAGACAGGCGACGATGGCTTTGGGGTTTTCGGTTATAGGGTAACACTGCTAACGTGTGCATCTGGACCAGTTCAAATTATATTATTCCTACTTGTACTTACACTTCTGTATTAAAATATATTTTCTGCTTTACAATTTATCCACGCGTTCCTCTGTTTATACATCTAATAACCTCAACATATAATTTCTACTTATCCGATAACCTCGTTGTTGTATCGAGCGAAAGAAATTGTCGAACGCGTTACGAACAAGTCACCCTTTCTAGAAGAAAAAAAAAAAATACGTCTTTACAATCCGACGTCTTGAAATCGCTGTAACTCTGCCATTTGCAATTGCCTGTTGGATACGGCCATCGAGATGGTTATTCTTATCCTCGATGCTCACGGCGAGGAATCGCGTGCAATAAAGTGTTTCTTTGTCAAGATAATCGCGGCTATCGAACGAACGATGGAAGAACGTTATCGGTTCACCTCCCGCGGAGAAAGCGGTCGCGAGCCAACCCTAGATATTCGACCGGTCGTAAAAGTAAATCCGCCGGCTGTAATCTGTTTCGGAAGATGGCGATTCCTGGCGGCACCTTGGCACGCGATAAAGCAGCCGACTTTGCGGGAGTCTATTTCAGTCGGCCGGGACAGGAAAAAGGAACGAAGGGAGGAAAGGTACACTCGCGTTTCTCACCGACGAGCGAGGAGAGTATCGACCGTTGCAAATTTTCCACAACGAGTTAACAAGAACAGGCTATTTCAAAAATTTTCCATTTTTATATTTTCCATTTTTATATTTTCTCCGGATATGTTGGATGAGATCTTTGTCTCGTAGTTCGATATTCTGTAGCTTGAAAAGAGAGAGAGAGAGAGAGAGAGAGAAACGTAGGTAAAATGCAATGTTTTATATATATTTCGCATCTTAAATGTTATCGTCAATTTTTATTTTTTACGAAAAGTAGAAAGCACGTATCTTTCCCAGAAATACAGGAAATCGTAAGAACAGAGAAGCTATTATTTTATCTCGTACGCGAATTTTTAGATAAAAACTAGACGAACGCGAATAACGCGAAAGACGCGTAATATTACGATTTGGTCGATAATTTCTACGTTCTTTACTCATCTTTTTCGAACCTTATCATCTGCCTGTTTAAACGCATTTGTAAGAAGATCTCTCGCAGTCTGTCAAGGTTAATCGCCACCTCCGATGGGTCGAAGTATAATAATACACGCCGCGTCACAGTTAGTGTCTTTCTTTATGTCCCTGGACTAATTTATGCATCGGACGTAGAGACGCGTTCGCGTAAAAATGCGCTTACGAAAAACGAGGTTCTCACCCAACGGTGGCCACTCCTGCACTGTATCCAGAGACGATAAAACACGATGGAATTTACAGAGAGAAACGAGAGTGTTTCCTTTGGTTGGACCAGTAGCCCGACGCTCGTACAGCGTCGCGGTCAAACCTCGCCTACGACAGCTCGGAAAAGAGAGGAAAAGGTGCAGGAGAAAAGAACGCTCACGGTTCTCGCATTCGTAAACCAGCCGACAGAATGGAAAGTTTTATTCGGTGCTAAGAAATGGAACGTAACGTCGCGTCGCTTCTTCGTCGTCTCTCTTCTCATCCGGTTCTCCCACTGGACCACCCCCGGGCCTATTTTCTTCCGCCTACGTCCGCTTCCTGACCTTCTCTCGCGGTCTCCAAACTTTCCTCTTCCTATGCCCCCTTCCCGTTTGTCGAGTTCTGCCGGTTCCACGCTTTTCCACGCTTTGATCCAGCTTCTCTTTTTCTCCTCTTTCAATTTTAATCTCTTCTCGGCCTTCTCTTCCCTCTCCTTCGAGCTTTGATCTTCTTCTGCGTCCACCTCGTCCCATCTTCACGTCCGCGCGAAAACTTCCCACTGAGAACTGGATTCGAGTAACGTTATCGCTTCGACGCGATAGCGCTATCATGACGTACATACTTTCTCTACGTTGCATAGCGCGATAACGTATCGTCGACGGACGACGGTTCTTCTACTGGATAATACGTTTTGGATATGCACCGTACACGTACACTGTTGGCTGTTGAACAATGCGAATTTAAACCCTCAATTCTCATGGTTCGTGTAACGGTGAAATATCGAGAATTTTGTTCATTTCCTTCTCTATCGATATAAAACAACATGCATCAGATGTTTGTTTCCAGATACAATGTTAAATGCATGTTCTTGCTAAAAAAATAAAATATCGAGTAGCTAATCGAACAACGTACAACGTTCTTCTTTCGTAGAAAAAAAAAAATTGATGCAATAATTAATCGTAATAGTTGATTAATAATACGAAACTAATTGCCAACAAAGTATTATGTAATAATACGTTAATAATAATACGTACATAGAATAGAATACGTATAGTGAGTAAAACCGTGCGCTGTTCGAGGACCAGCTGTGTACGTAATGAAAAACAAAACAAAGAACCTAGGAATATTATTCATATAGTTTAGTATAGCGTCTAGTATAGGTTATGCAGGTCTTTTTCCTGGAGAAAAAGAATTTACATCGTATCGTATTAGTTCGGGATATTTCGCCGGCGAAAGCATTATTTCCTGTTCGCCGAGTAAAAGTTTCCGCGGTAGCGAGCTCAAAACCCGCCGGATGCTTCATCTGGAACGAGATTTAATTTGCAGTAATGGAGAAGTATACGGTATAAAGGCGGAAACCGTTGCGTGGAAAGTGTGCACCGGACGGCGATAACGGTGACTATGTCCCTTTCAGCGAGTTAGATGTACCGGGCAACGGTGTCGAAAAAAGAGAAAGGGAAAATAGGAAAAAAACGGAGAGCGGTCGGTGCGAGGGAGGAGAGAGAGAGAGAGAGAGAGAGAGAGAGAGAGAGAGAGAGAGAGAGAGAGAGAGAGAGAGAGAGAGAGAGAGAGAGAGAGAGAGAGAGAGAGAGAGAGAGAGAGAGAGAGAGAGAGAGAGAGAGAGAGAGAGAGAGAGAGAGAGAGAGAGAGAGAGAGAGAGAGAGAGAGAGAGAGAGAGAGAGAGAGAGAGAGAGAGAGAGAGAGAGAGAGAGAGAGAGAGAGAGAGAGAGAGAGAGAGAGAGAGAGAGAGAGAGAGAGAGAGAGAGAGAGAGAGAGAGAGAGAGAGAGAGAGAGAGAGAGAGAGAGAGAGAGAGAGAGAGAGAGAGAGAGAGAGAGAGAGAGAGAGAGAGAGAGAGAGAGAGAGAGAGAGAGAGAGAGAGAGAGAGAGAGAGAGAGAGAGAGAGAGAGAGAGAGAGAGAGAGAGAGAGAGAGAGAGAGAGAGAGAGAGAGAGAGAGAGAGAGAGAGAAAGAGAGAAACGGGAAATATACGTCTACGGATTTGGCGGAAAAAAATTCGGAGCTTGTCAGCTTTTCAATCGGTCACGTTGTTCGCTGGCGCGTTACAACGTCAAAATATTGTTTCGGACAAGTCGCTTTGTCGAAACATCGGTGGCGTGCCGCGACTCTGAAAATAATGCGTCGTTCGTTGGATCGTAACTCACGTTTCCTTTTGTTTCGGAAACATTTAGCTCACCGCGAACCAGCCAGCTACCGCGTCGCTCGTAAATAATCCCTCGCAAGTCTCGTGAAATTTGTCTCTCTCTCTCTCTCCCTTTTATCGAAATTTGTCACCAAAAAGTACAAACTGTAAAAATTCTCTGATTAATCGATCTCAACTATCGAACTTTGTTGACCATTATCGCTAACGTATCTCGCACACATGTATCGTTAAACGTTTCGCTTTTTTCCTTCTTTCTCTCTCTCTCTCTCTCTCTTTCTGCTTTCGTCTACTCTCTTCCCCTCCTCTTTTTTCACTTGCACTCTGAAAACGTTTCGTTTCGCGCTTTCTTGTTTGGTTTTTCATCAGCACCTGCACAGCAGCCAGTTCTCTACCAATTACGTCGACACCGTTTCCACGCCGAATTTCGACACTCCAATCGCCAGGCGAAAAAGCTGTGACGCTGTTGGCTGCGCGTGGAACTCGAACCCCCTGTGTTTCGAAAATCCCGCGTAAAAGAGAAGAAAAAAAATACACAGCCGACCAACTTGGACTCGCAGAATAGGTTGCGCCTCTGGTAGGAATCGGTGTTCCACGAAAACTTCAGTTCATCGTCAAGGGGCGTAGGGGTTGCACTTTGTATTTCTGTTTTGTCTACACGAACCATCGTCCACGTGCCTTGTGATTTTCCGATTCCAGCGGATCGAATTGCACGGAATATTTTCCTCGTTACTTTGCCTTTGGTCGCTAGTCGCGTGGAATTTCGTCGCGGAGCAAAGAAGTTTGCGCAAAATTCGTAACACTTTACGCGAGCGATAATATTTACCAATGCGAAATGAATTTTGGCGAATTTCAACGAGCGTAGAAAGAACGCCACTTTACTTTTTACACGATAGAACAGAAGAGATGTTTGTTCACAAAAACGTTTACGAATGTTAGGTAAAACGTTTCACGTGTCACGTTACACAGAGATGAAGTATTTGTTTATAAAAAATGTTCATTCACGATGCTAGTTACGCGATTCTCCATCTCGCGAATACGAGACTGTTTGCGTTAGTGAAACGTTTGCCCTGTTTATTTACTTATTTCTTATTCATTCCGGCGTATAGCGTGATTGCTCCGAATTGCTCTCAATTCCTCGAGCCACGTCGCAACATTTCACATGACCCGGTCTAGTGGAGCGTGTGTCGTCTCGCTGCATCGCACCGACGACGTACACCGAGAAAATTCAATTTCATCTTCCCTGTATGCTCGACGAATATACTTCTCCGTTGGGCCACCGCTTCATTTTACACATCTTCAAGGACACGTTGCGCGTGCAGCAAGCAGGTCGACATCGTACGAAATTTTTAACTCCGACAGAGGACGACGGGGCGTTTGTTGGAAGCCGATTTCTGATCGTGAAACCAACGCGTTCGGTCTTTGTCGTTAAAAAGAAAGTTTTTGGCGCACGTGCCTTCCAGATGACTCGAGGCGAACACAGCGGGAGAGAAAAATGCACGTCTGCTTGTTGATAAATATTATCGTAGTCTCCGAGTGTTGGGAACAAGGATATTGCCAGGGGATAGTAGGAAAATAAGATGCTGCTCCATTTGTTCCATCCTGGTGCCCTTTACTTCTACGCAAACAGTTTAGAAGTTCAGACGTTATACGTATACAGCCAACAAATACAAATACGAATGCTATATGGGATCGAGACGTTTGTGGAAACTTAACGTATTTTAGACTCGCGTTAACGTATTTCAGCTTTTTAACCGAACTTCTGTTACGGAATTGTTGTTGTGAATTGTCAAAGCGAATGCATCTCTTTTGTGCAATTTGATTTTGTCACCTTTGTGCAATTTAAGTCTTAACAGCTTGACAACAGATTCGGACAAACCGATAGAAACGTGCCGAATTAATCAGTTTATACGTATGAAATATTTCTCGGAAGGTTTGATTTAACGGGACGTTGCCAACTGTTAAAATCCTGTCACTCGATTATCAATTACATTGAAGAGGAATGAAGCTGTACATAACGTCTACATTTTTAAGGAGATTCATGACGAAGGCATCGACATTTCGTTACTGATCGTCACCGACAATTAGACTATTGACGAATATCGGAGAAGTGTCGTGAAAGTTGTTGCGAATATTTAACGTTTGCAGGAGATTAACATATTCTCTGTCGCCTTAGGTAATTTCTCGATGCGCAAGCTATTTCAAAAGAGTCTGCAAATGAAACACGACTGTACTAACTTCGCTCCAAGAATTTTTTAATTCTAAAATCTACACGAATTAAAACGAAATAATCGTTACGAGTCTGGAGCAACAAAGTTGTTTGATAATTGTAAAATTACATACACCGCGCGAAACGTATTTTATCAAATATACCTTTCCAACAAACTACGCGCAGTTAAAAATTCATCCGGAAAAGAACGACGCTACCGTTTCGTATGTTTCAGCTTAACGTTTACACGTTATAGTTTCTTCTTGAAAAATTCTACCAAATGTCCAAATCGGACAAATTATGAATGCAAACAACTAAATAAAAAAAAAAAATCTTCTTGAACCACAGTTATGTTGATATTTATCTTACGATCACAGCTCTATACCGCAATAGTATCAGGTTGTCCGAAAAGAGTCTTTCGTTTTATGAAGAAATAATAAACGCGCAACGTTCTTTGTTTTATATTATTTTGTCGAATTACGTGTACGATCCATTTTGTTCTGTTGAGATAAATACCGCGACGTTTCACATACTTGGTTTCACGTTTGTTGCACTGTTGTAAAGAACACGTTTGTGAAAGAAAGACGCTTTACGGACAACCGAATACTAAAAGCTGGGATAAATTATTCTGCCACTTGTAACTTATTTCCTGTATCGCTGATAAAATTTACACGTTTTTCCCAGTAAAGAAGTTAGTTCGTCAATGTTTCAACCGTAAACGCATCTATTACATTTTTAGCACATCACGCACAGACGCGGGAAATTCAGTTAACCGTATTATTTCTGAATCTGAACGATGCGTGACATTCGCCTGGTCGGAAATAGCGAGGGCGTGACGTGTCGCGTTTAACGTAGCGCATCCCACCATCGTTAAACAATACAGTCATTAGCAACTGTAACGTTGACGCTAATTATTCGCCACAATTTCGGCTTTTTCATCCAACCTGGTGCAACGAATGTGCCGAAAGTACGCTCCGAGTGGCTGTTTAGATTACACCGCTGCACTCTGCACCACTCTCGCATGAACGATTGCAAATTATGTAGCGAACGAACGACTGCGAATCAACGTTAACGAGTTGTTTCACCGAATTTTGTTAATAGCCGTTGCTAGCCTTTTGACCGTGCACCGTTGTAAATTCATCTAAATTTATCGTGCGAGTAAAATCGGCGAGATTCTACGGTTCGATGCAAGTCGAAAATAAAGTATAACGAAATTACATCGAAGGTTTCTCGTTTTTTAAAGAAACGCAGACTAAAAATTTGTACAGTGATGGAATATATGGCCGTGTATTTGATTAATTCTCCATTGAATAACGGACAATCGATACGTTATTGTGTACGAATATATAAAGGAAAAACATGATAACTCGCATTTCGTGTTTCCTTTTTACAAGAAAATATATTTAAAATTCAGCACGTTGTTAATTAATCCCATGTCCGTCTATTCGATTTTGGGGAAAAATTCTGCGAAACGTGAAAAACATAACGTTGCTTCTCGTAATACGAAAGTATTAAAAAATATTAAAATGTCGGGTTAAGCTTGGTTGGCTATGTCTTTGCTACTTTTAGCAGTTTTATATTCTTTGTGTTTAAATATTCCCTTTTAGTCATAAAGTACGATTAAAATAAAAGATTCAACAAAGACGCGTTTTTGTCATCTTCCTGTGAACTTCACACGTGAAAATAAGTCGTGAAACGTAATATAACATTTTCTCCTTTCGAGTCTCGTTTTTTCAGAAAATCCACTTTCAAAGTTTGTCATGTACACGTGTATTACCGACCTAATTCTCGATTAAACATATTTAACCTCTAGTTTCTTCAAAATGAAGTTTTAAACTGCAAGATTTTATTGTACGTTTTGGACTTGCTTTCGAATCTACTGCGTCGTGTAATAAGTTCGTTCATCTCGGCGTTACGTTCTGAAAGTATTATAGAAATATTCTGTTACGGAAAATATCGTTTGCAATTGAATAATTTGACGACAACCGGAGAGGTGGAGCGAATATCACGAGTATTTCATAAAAGAATCGTTCTTCGGTACCCAATAAATTAACTTGCAGATTTCTTTCGTAACAGGCCAGAAATTATTGCAATTTCATTCGAGTTTACCACATTAAAGATTATTGGAATATTATCTGCACCATCGATATCGAAACATCGGTTACTAAACATCGTGCAAAGAATATGAGAGAAAGTCAAGTACGCAAATTGAAATTTTCTGACAAGATGATCACAGCCTTTGGAACGACGTAAAAATTGCTTGATTCGTTTCCACAGAAAAATAGAACAAAATAACGCGTACACATCATTGATTATAAATAGTTCTTTTCTAAAAAAGTGACGCGGACGAGAATAACTCGCTATCGATCCTTTTCTTCTGTCGAGTTCGCAATTAAACTTAAACACGCTGGCTAACTTTTTCTTAGAAATGAAATCTCCGACTCAATTTCCTTATTTTTCATTCTCCCCCTGTTTCGAACCACACGCTCTCCCTGACTTTACTCGTACGAATTTAGACCTACGACGTATGGATCGCGAGAAACTGAACCCTCCAACCTCACAAATAAATTAAACTTTCCTAACAACGTAATTAGAGCGAAGATCGACGTTCGCAGGCACCGAGCGACACTGCCCTGAGGAAGTCGAACGAACAAAATCCGCCGGTGGTCTCACGGGATTTCAGGCTGGTGCAAATGAACCGGTGGATAACAAACGAAAAGTTTGTCGCGGTGATAATGCAAGAAAGCCATCAACAGGTAGCCAGAAGCAGAAGGCTAGATGGAACTAGTTGGCCACCTTAATTACAAATTTCTTCCTTTTTTTCTTTTTTTTTTCTACTTTGGAAAGTGTTAAGGAAAGGCGAAAGCCGAAAGGAAGACGAAAGTACGGCGAAGAATGGGTATCGGTAGGGTTTGGCGGGGGTCGGAGGAGCCGTTGCGGTCACAGCACGCGCACACATGTTCGCCAGTCGGCATGGGGGCAGAGGGTGGACGAGTGGGAGAGCGGAGCGCGCGCCTTGGCACTCGGCGAGGCGGCGCGCACCGCGACAGACCGACAGAAGCGGTGGAAAGCGGAGCTCGGCTGAAGCGAGTCGAGGCTCAGTCGCAGTCACGAAGCGGCGCCGAGCACCTCCACTCGGTTGGCCAGTCGTCCCTCGCTATCCGCCTCTTTCCTGTCTCTCTTTCTCTCTGTTTCGTGTCGGCTTCCCTCGATAATTTCTCCAACGTGGAGAAAAAAAAACACCAAGAGCCTGTCGCGTGTTTATAATTAAACGATTGCATCGACCAAAGTGTCCGCAAGAAACGTTACTCCCTTTTTTCCTCTCCGTCGATCATCTCTTTCCTATTTTTCTCTTGTCACGTCCCGTTCTTCTTTCATCCTGATACCCGAAGGCGGATCTC
>NT_177531.1:73316-102879 GCF_000188095.3 Bombus impatiens
GCGCGACCTAACGACGCGATGAATTTCTCTCGAGAGCCGACGAACGCACGGCGTGGCTGCATGCGCTTCGCCGCGCCTCGCTCCGGCTATAATTAACAAAACCGCTCTCGTACTGCCGAGAGAAACTGTTCCCTTGTAACGTGCTGACGCTCGCGATCATGCCGCCTCCCGACGAACCTGTGCTTTAATCGTTTTTACTTTCCACCGATTCGACGACATATCGATCAACAGTGTATCGTAGGTGGTGAGAGACAGTAGCCGAACAGATGGATCGTCGTTAGAAGCTGGGAAGAGAGAGGCGAGATTGTGTCCAGGGTACGCGAACGCGAGCAAACACGGCCACCGCGAACCTTGACCGTGAGTCTCTGTTCAGGTCTTTCCGTGGAACGACCGACCTATTAACCGATCTATTCTCATCTCTGGCGGCGTACTCGACGCGCGACCGCCTTCCAAACGCGACGTTTCTCCGCGTTCGCGTCTCTCAGTGTAAAAAGTGAGTTCGCGCGGCATCGGGAAGATCTTCGCCCAGCCTTTCTGCGATCAGGCTCGACAATTCCGTTGCCAGTGTACGCCAGGAAAGAGCGCGGCTGGAAGAACTGGCGAGGTTTCGAACAACCGTGACAAGTGGATTTCGCGAGTGTCGAGAAAGAACGAGCTTCGAAGACGTCGGTGTGTGAAGCGGAATCCTCTCCCGGATCGCGACGGCTGCCACGTTTCGAATAGCAGTTTCGTTGGCGATGCGCGAGTAGGATAGAGGAGAAGAGAGCGGCCGAGAGACGGAGAGAGACAGCGAGGAACCAGCGGCGAAGACAGAGGAGAGACGCTTTTAAACTGATGAGATGACAGTGCTGTGCGTGTTGTGGGCGACTCTGTCCACCGTGGCATCGATTCTCGCCTGCTCCGGATTTTACCTGCCTTACTGGATTCAGGTGAGTCGACGCCTTTTCCACCTCCGTCTTTGAGAGTTTTCCACGAGTCGCGAGGAAAAACCTAACTATGTTTCAATCGCCAATCTCGCTTAACTGTGTTCATATAGTTCGCGTGATAGACGAACGCGTGTCAACGCAAAGAATTACAACGTTATAACTTGCGAAATGTTTGTTCATGTCAATTTACGAACTGAAGTTAGTTCAAGTTCGAAATTAGTTTCGTAAAATCTCGTGAAATATGTCGAGTCGTTCCATACGTAACGCGGTTTGTCTGACAGTTGAGTTTAAAGTCGTAACGATGAGACTTTTATCGAGAAGAGAATAACAAACTGTCGATGGACAGATGATAAATAATCGTAGAAACGAAAGAAAGCATGCCTCTGATTAATTAGAAACGAACAGTCGTTTATTTCTTACCTAATGCACATAGCTGTTCATTTTATTTACGAGATGTCGCGATGTATGCTTTGGACGTTTGCTCGTTTTTACGATCCTACAAAGGACGAATGTCTTTTTCGTCGCAGTTATAAATTCTCAGAGCCGTTAAAGTAGAATTTCCTATAAGCATCAGACGCGCAAGTACGTCTGATGCAAATGTGCTAGTTGAAGATCGTTTACGCGTATGCTCGTTCCATGTATTATAACGTAAGCGTCTCACAACGACAGCAAATCTCTACGTTTGTTCGGACTTACGCTTACAGAAAGATCCACTTTTAGCTCTTTGTTCCGTGTCGTAGCACTGAAAAGAGTCGACGATAATCTCCTTTCTTCCAGCTCTGCGGCGGTTGGATCGCGGATATTTCTACAAATTAATATTCCAAATAGGCTTCTCGCGGTTCCATTCCCTCGCGATTCGCGTCTTACTGCTCGCTGTGGCGACAGACCGGCTACGAGGTGGCCAGCGACTCGTAACGCGATGACGGATCGATCATTTTCGCAAATTTATCGCCTTTCGGAAGGAACCGAGTCCACGGAATCGTTTCGTCGCCTCGTAACTCACTGGCTAAGAGCCGAACAGTGTCCGTCAATGCTGCAAGTCAACGTTCCAAATTCTTCTTTCTCAGCCGTTGCGAGATTTACGCGATCGTCGATTGAACGTCGTCGCGATCGTCCGAAGCAAATAAACACGTAATTGCAGCGTCGAGCGAAAGAACGACCAGAGGATCGGTCATGATTTTGTCTCTGATAGGTTATCGAGTCGGCGAGATATCAGTTGCGTTCGACATCGATCGATTCGTATCGCTGACAGCGGGTTTCGTAAATTAAACATCGTCGTTGAATTAATAAATACCGGCCCGGTAGATTGTCCCGCCGAGCGCAAAGTGAAACGAGCGTAATTCCGATTCATAACGTTGCATCGCCAGTTATCGAGCAACCAGCTTCGTTTTCACACGCATCTCTATAATCCGATGTTGATAAACTTGGGTTTTCGACGACCCACGGTTTCGTTAGGTGTCGGTTCGTCGTGATACGACGCAACGCGATTGTAACTATTTATTGGAGACGCGAATGAATCACTTGCCTCGATATTTTATAGTAAGAACCGCGACACTCTGCCTCGTTATCGACATAGAATAAATCTTGATAGAAATTTCTCCAGCGTTACATCGAATTCCATGATCCGGAAGGTGACAACTCTTGACGAATAAGTACTTGTTAAACATCGTACACGCAGACGATTTAGAATAAAACCCTCGTCGAATTCCATCACCGAGACTCTAACGGGTGACGGTAAATAAATACGTACCTACTTGTAGACATCGCGTTTATATTTATTATTGTTATCGTTCCTCACGGTTGATCGTCGAAAACAGTTGCAGGAAGGACGTCCGCCGCATCCTGTCGTCTTGCTCGTTTTTTCTCTCTGTCGGTTGGTAGCAGGCGGTGTGCGAAGAACGCCGCCTGGAAAAAAGAAGAAGAACGCCTATTTAAAGCACCTGGGCGGAGGATACGAGCTTTCTGTCTCTGGTGAAAGAAGTCGTTAAAAAGACGTCGACGTTTGCCGATGTTCTTTGATACTATCGAGCTTTCATCGGACCGTTAGCTTTGCTACATAGTCACGAAAGCGTACAAGGTCGTTTTTGTTCAACGACGAACGCGTCTCAACGAACAGAGAAAGAGAACGTTAGATTTTAATGTTCCACGATGCCGGACGTTGGATGACATATTTGTGGTTCTTCGGCTTCTCTTCATCCTGTTTTCGATAGTACGTTGCGCTTTCTTCTCGCGAACACTGCAACGTACCGTTGAAGTACTCGTAGCGTAGGTTGACTTTCTCACAGTTTGTTTACTATTTTCACGATACGTTGTTTGCTGTGTTATCTTTACGCCATTCAATGTTTGACAAGCCTAGTCTTACCGTGGTGAAGATATTCACCTTTAACGTTGAAATCTCAACGCGTAATCCTCGTCACGAGTCGCTGCAGAAATGACTTTTCGCATTTTTAATTTTCGCGTGTTGTTTTTTTAATTTCAACCATTTTACCGAAGAGAGTCTGCTTGTGAATCGGTTGATAACGTAAAAGATACGAACAGCCAAGAAATGAGCGAATCTCAGACACGCGCAAGGGACGTAGCTTTCGAGTCTCGTGTCTTGCTTTCGCGCGATATCGTCGCTCTACGAATACCTCGAAACCTGATCGGTAAGCCGAACAATCAAAAATACATCAGAGAAGGATTAGTCGCGTGTTTTCACGTACGAGAAAGTACGCCGAACGGCTCAGAAGACGTAACCGGTGGAAGTTAGGAAACGAAAATCATTCTGTCGATCGTGGGGGCATTAAATTGCCGCGTAGCTCTGACAATTTCGAGCTGTGAAACCTGCAGCACGCGACACGTCGAACTACCCGTCCAACTTGCATGGGAACTCTATCGCTAGCGACAAGCCATATTAATGTCTCCGGGGATGCGAAGACGTTGCCCGGAAAACAAAGATCCAAAGAAACCGTAGTAGGTTCGCAACTTTTCTCTTCGCTGCTCTGTGGTATTCTCGAGTTAGACACGCGAGCTTTCGTCGCGCATTAACGGTCCTCGACTTGTCCATCAGATGGTCTACTAAAAAGTTGTGACTGTTTTCGACGATTGTTCGTCGACCGACTGGGCTTCGTGTGGTGCAAATAGTAGCCGGGTACATCGAACGTTTAGGATCAATGTAATTAAAACGATCTTATTCTTTGAATATTCGTTTACGTTTATTTGGAGACACGCGTTTGATCCGATTTACGCGCGCGTTCCGAGTGTTTGTCCATCGTATGATGTTGAAAAACAGTTGGATAAATCGAACATACCAGGCAAATACAGCGTGTTGGCAACGATCGCTTTGGCAAAGTTGCGATAGCGATTAAATTATTACGTTATTTGCCCTTTTGAACAAATACGATAAACGCGGATACGGATGGAGGCGGGGATTACACGTGTAACGCGACCGAAACTTTCTCGATATTACGTCGCTGTTAAATAGCGAGCAACTTTCCGCTTTCCGACTCGGGCGCGCCAAACGAAACGACGAAACTTGGAAACGCGAAATTCAAGACTTCCCGTCGAACCTCGTTAACCTCGGCCCGTCCCTTCTACGGTAAACGGTTCGCTAATTCTCTTCATTAGCTGTTGATTCTGCCGGTATAACGAAGTGCGATGCAATTATATGCCAGTCGATATAAATTTCGACGAACTGACACGAGTCGGACGATTCTCTGGCGAGAAAGCTTCGTCAAAACCGCATTCATCGGTGTTAGATAATAATAATTCTTACCGTGAAACGCTTAGCAAATAAAACTCGCTAGAGATAAACGCGACAAGTCCACTTTTCCAAGTCATTTTTATTTATTCGAAGTTTGACAGTTTTCTGTTCGTTGCTTTCTTTATTCGACACGCGCGAGCTTTCGTCTCTCACCGGCAGCCTTCCACGTGTCTGTCAAATTGTCTAGCGAAAAACAGCGGCAATTTGCTTTCGTTTAACGTTATTCCTCGTACATAGTTCGTAGCGGTAATACTCCTGTAGCCTTGAGATGCATAGTAAACGGAACACGTAAATTTGCTCGATGAAAATTTGCGAATAAAACCGATCTCCTCCTTTAGAAGATTAATCTGGACGAGGGAAGATGGTTGCTGCAGTCGATGCTGAATTCTCAAGCAAGTATTTTCAATTGAGAGTCTTGGCTGGACCGAAAGCCAAAAGCCGGGGGATACGTGTGCCAGCGGTGCATTAGCATACCGATGAGCTCCGAAATTGGCGAATTACAGATTTTGCACGAAATTGTTTAGCGGCGACGTTACGCGTGGGAGGAAAATGCTGTTCCCGGGCAACGTGATTACGAGATGTAACGAACCGTGTGGATGGGTTGACAACAAACGAGTTCAACAAGTGCACCAGATTCCTACTCGAACGATGGAATTTATTCGGCCGAAAGAAATGTAAATGCAGCGTGGATGGAATGTTTGATGCGAGCGCTCCGTGTCGTGTCATTTTATTACATCTTGTCTAATGAATCGTGCAACATTTATCGCTATAGCATGTGACGGACGAAACAAATTTCTACCCAGAATCTATTTCGTTGGTTATACGTTCGGTTATGCTGGTAAAAGTAAAACATTACGCAAACTTTACAGTTACACGAACATACGCGCCATTGATTTTAAGGAGACTACTCTACGTATGAAATATTCATTAGCTGGATATATTGGCATCTGCAAAAGTGAGATAAGTCGTTCTGCGTCAGTGTCTAAGACACAGATCAGACAAAAATGGTCCTAACATTTTTAAATAAAAAAACACCAAATATACAGGTCGACGAAATCGGCAATTTTTAAAGAAACGATTCACATCCGTTACTCGATGATTTAAGACATTAGTTTCTCCTTAATTTACACGTATTTTATTAACATCCACGCGCGGTTACTGTAATCGATTGAAGCGTCGATGCGTGTGCTGGCCATAAAAATAATAAAAACTACTCGAAAGGATCAAGCAAACAGAGAAATCAGAAATGTTTGCTGGGACATATATGTTCTGCAGGGTCAAATGGGTTAAATCATAAAGTTTCTATGTTGCTCGGAGATACTGTGTCACGCGTTCGTGTACTAAAACCGACAAACTAACCCGCAAAGACCAAAGAGGGATGAAAACTCGCGAGGCACGGTTCGTTACGGGAGAAATGGGATTCGGGTCGGTGACGAGGCCACGGGTTGACTGTAGGTACCGGAACTTTGCAACTCGTAGGAATTGTTGGGCGTTACCTGGCCAATGCCAGACTCCTTTCAAGACGACTGAATTAGATTGCAAACGAACTCCCCTTGTCAGAGGGTCATGCGACGTCACCGGGATCTCGCGATCGCGTCCCAATGGGACGTAGACCGACTCCACTTAACTCGGCTACGGACGGAGGAACGACGCTTGTTTCGCAAATTGGGCTCGAGTACTGGCTCTTGAAAGGAGCTAGGGATATTCTTGCAGACTCCCTGTGGCCCGGATTCGTCGAACTTTCCAGAAAAACTCGTTCGCGTCGACGTTTCTCTTTTAACGCTCCTGCGAGTCTCCCCTCTCCGTTTCTCGAATTTCTCGCCGAGTTTCTATCTTCTCCTTCTTCTTTGCTGCCAATTATTCCGTTCGTGGATATCCCGTGCAATTCTTTCGCCCCAACGAAGAAACAGTCGAGACGCGTACAACTTGCCTCGCCGATGCTTCGGAACAAAATTACGAGAAAGATTGCTTTGTGAACCGTGCAATAAGTGAAGTAATAAAGCATTTTCCGAGCTGCCGTACAAACTTGCCGCGTGAACCGCACCCTTTCCCTCTCTTTCTTCTCTGATACACGGACTTCATCGGAAACGATCGTATCCACCTCGTATTTCTCTTGCCGGTTCTTACAACAAATTAACGTTACGGCGTTCCTTTCGGCTGAAAGTGTCCAAGTACAGTTCGTGGCTTCGATCAACCGAAGTTTCCACCGATTATCCGCGGTTTCCACCGATCTCGGTTATCCGGATCTTTGATCGTCCGACGTAGATGTCATACGCGATACAATCCTTTTTTAAGTCACCTGGTTAGTTCCTGAAGCGTTGGCGATAGTTTTTGAACGTACGACAGAGTACGGACAAAGAACCGGATAAGTCGCATTTTCCATGTTTTATAGGGAAATTCCAAAATCCATTACGTTGAACAGTTTCGCGTTAACAAAATTGTTTGCTTTTTAAGGTTAAATACGTCCGTATTTCCATATTTTACAAAGGAATAACTTTAAAGTTCAATATATTGCCAATCAACTGCGTGTTATCAACATTGTTTTCCTCTTTGATTTCCAAGCCAAGCATGTGCTTGTCCACCCTCCTCGTAATTTTAAATACGTTGCTTATTTTACCACATATACGTGTAGAAATATCGAAGGTATTAAAACATCCTTTTTTCTAGCATTTATATCTTTGATTCTTCTACGGTGAGCTAAGATTTTCAAAATCCATTTCCTGTGAAAATCCTTCAAGGCGACCGAGCTGTGTCTCGAACTAAAAGGCAATTTTGGATTCTAAAATCGCCCTCGTCGAACACGAGAAACAAAAGACGCGACTTATCCTGCGCGCAGAATGTACACCAGACAGCAACGAGTTACAAGTTTCAGCTAACGTTGCGTGATTAACTGTAGCTCTGGATTTATCTCGAAGCCAGTTTTAATCGACGTTCCAGTGTACCCATTCGGTGTATGAATGAATGGAAAGTACAGGGCGAAATTGGAGCAAATTGTTCGTGAAATTAGCGGAGCTGCGCCAGGTCCGAGACGTTCTTCTTCTGAAGCGACTCGTTGTTAAGCCGACACGAGGAACGGCCGGAAAAAGCAGTCGATGAATAATTTCGACGTCAATATGCCGTGCACGAGTGTCCCTTCGAAACGTATATATCCTTCTTGAGCAGCGAAACGCAGAAGGAGGCTCTAAATGGCTTAGAAAATACTCGAGTAGCGAGATGAATAAATGCATAAGTGAATTTACATTTGCTCTGCTGCGCTCGCGTCTTCGGCCGCGTACTACGCGCGCAGCGTCGGATCTGTTCGTTTCAGCAGAAATCTCGCTAGACGAAGCGTGGCGAAGCGCGTGCGATTAGAAGACGGATCTGGCGCTTCGCTCCGCTTTTTGCGTTTTTCTGTAGCTGCAGAAAACACGATCTGACGAGACAATTCGTACACGTCGGTTGTTTTCGATGGCGCGAATTATCTTTGGTGCGAGGATCTCTAGAAGCTTTCTCTGTATCGTTGTGGACGTTGAACGAAGGGCGTAAGGACGATAGGTCGAAGGGAGAAGTCGGTTCGAAGAGCCGCTTCACGGCGAACAATCGAATTTCCCACTGCTTCGACCAAGAATAATATCCCAGGAAATGCTGTCCGACTTTTAGCCGCTTGTTCCACTGCGAAGCGAAACGGTGCGCGGTTTTACGATGCTTCGCGAGGCAAGAAAAACGTCCAAGATACGACGCGCAGGACACCGCTGCAAAACTTAATCTCTCGCCGAAGAAACTACTTGGCACCGGGTCAACGATTTCGCTCGTGAATCGAGTTCTAATACAAAACCATGGCGAATCTCGTGTAAAGAGTAAGAGGGTATAAGTGTAAGAGTAACGATCTCTTCTGCGCTCCTTCTCCCTTGTCTCGGCGAGTTGTTTTCCTTCAGCGCCGAGCACCATTAACCCGGCCAAGATCCACTGGAAAATGCAAGCGCGAAAGTAACCGATTCGAAGTACGCGATTTTCTCGTGAAATTCAAACGCGCCACGTTGCCTCCACTTTGACTTGAAATCGGTCGTCGAGCCAACTCTTAAACGAGCTTCCGCGCGAGTAAAGTCTTCTGGAGACGAAAATAGTTGGAAATACGCGTGTGGCAGAACACGCAAACAGTGTTCTCCGCGAAATTAGTAATATATTTGTGCGAGAACGTTTAACCTTGACGCTATTGCGTCGACCTCGCCTCTTTGGTACTCGTGGAAATTCGCGAAGATCGTAAAAGGGTCTGCAACGAATCACGAGATGCTTTAACATAGTTGAAGCGCCTCGCGTTCAAACTCTTGCTCGGCCTGTCTGTTTGTACGCGTGTGTTCCGCATTTCAGGGACGACTGCTAGGAAAGGCAGACGCGTACTTTAGTTCCTTTCGACGCTGCAACTATCCACGGCTCAGGACGACGAACGCCCCTCCCGAAATAGTTTACGAGTGCGCCAGATACTCCAGGTACGTATATATGTATACTTGATTCTTCCTCGAAGAAACCCACGCTTACGAAAATCTTTCGCAGACTGTTGATGTTCTGTGAAACGTTCGTCGTACGAAACACGGGCAACGGGGCTCGATATTAAACGCGTATGGAAAACTTGTAGAAAATCTTAAGGTTCCGTAATTGTTAATTATAAAATTATAATAGTTACAGTATATTAATTAAGCATAATTATATACAGGGTGGTTGGTAACTGGTGGTACAAGCATAAAGGGGGTGATTCTACGCGAAAAAAAAGTCGAAAATATAGAATAAAAATTTTTCGTTCGAGGCTTTGTTTTCGAGAAAATCGACTTTGAATTTTCGCACGGTACGCGTGCGGTACGTTATAACGGATCTCACTAGATCGTTGTCTCGATGGAAAAATTAAAAAAGAAATTTTTATTCTATATTTTCGACTTCTTTCTTCGCGTAGAATCACACCCTGTCCGCTTGTACCACCAGTTACCAACCACCCTGTATAAATAATAATTTTGGATTCATAATGACTAGCCAAACATATTGACAGAATTATTCGGTTTTCCCGAGGACGATAATTCACTGCCGAGTGCAGATGTTTTACAGCGTAACGACCTATTGACGGACACTAGGACACGATGAAAAGTAACCGTCAAACGTGGGCCGATGTTTTTCTTAATTAGTCACAGAGTTAAGTACGATACACGGTTTCGTACGAATAGCCCATAACGGACGAGATAAACGTAGAGAACGAGTTGTGCCTCGTATAAGCGCTTTTCGAGGTAAGTTTAGAGGGAATTTAGAGCGGCCGTATCTCTGAAACAAGAAGTTGGCTGGCCCGCGATTATTAAGCCTTTTTTATTGCTTCTGAAGTGCGCGATATAAATTCCCGGAGCCGCTTAAGGAATAGCCGGAATTTCGCGTGTTCTCATTCGCAACGAGCTACTTTTCGACGAAACGAGACCGGTGAAACTTCAAGTGGCCATATCTTGGAAACAAGAACTTGGCGGAGTTGTGTTTATTAAGAGGCGCTCGGGAGCACGGGCGATATGAATTCTCCGACGTCGGTCTTCGCGACCCTTCGCTCGTCGACCTCGTTCGAGTCTCTTTCGAGGTGTCGCGCCGCGGATTATTCGAAGCCAGCCACGCGGAAAACTTCAATTTCCTCGCGAGTTCGAAGGTGTCACCCGATATCCCCGGCATCTCGCCAGCTCGCAGACACCGGCCAACAATCGGCGAGTTAATTTCGCTTGGCGAAGACGTAAGAGGTCGTATAATTCGCACCAGAGGGCTGGAATAATTCCGCGGGGCGACAACTTGGAAAAACTTTGTTCGCTAGAGCGTTAGGAGCTTAGCCTCCTGCTTGCCGCCTTTCGGCTAAATCGTTGACCCTGACAGCTCACGGAGACGCAACGCGGTTCGCTATTGAGGAGAGGAAAATTATAGGCGAAGCCGATCCGCAAAATCGTGGTAATTTAGGAATTTAAGATTTAACTCTTTATACCCTGCGTACCGAAACAACCAACACACCCTGAGAATTATTTTTACTCCTCGCGAAATATTTGCCAATTAATTTAATATGAAATATATTTTATTCGCTGGTCTGAGCTGAACACTGGCGCGATATTACAACGCTCGAACATCGCTAAAACGTTATTAAAATTCAGTAGTGGAAGTGTCAGTTGTTTGTGAAGTGCTTGACAAGCACTTTTGCATAAATGTACAAAGTACGAAATCTTACGTGTACTCTTATTCTTACGATTTCGTTTCACTGCAGTTCAATTCTTCCGTTTGTAATTTTTCTACAATGAAATACTCCGTTATGCTGGTTCCGTAAGTACGAAAGAAGAATAAACTTGCTTTGTTTCTTTTCTTTTTCCACTGAGTATAATCCTTTCTTTTTTTCTTTTCTTTTTTTTCGAAAAAATAACATAAGTCGTTTCTTAGTTACGATATCAGATAACGACGTGCTTCGTCGCTCGTGATACGAGCGATAAACAGTTGTGGAAATTGAAAATGTTTGTGTGCTTTCGTCGTTATAACGCGTAGCCCGCTCGTTTTTATTTACTTATATGTATAAATTATTTATATTGCGCGATCAATTGCCACGTTCTTCAACGAATCGTTCTCGACGCGTTTTGCGGTCGATCGGTTACGAAACTGGGATTAAAACGTAATTTCCTGTAAATATGGTTGCGCTTGTTGCGGAGCGTTGCTTTCGTTATTTTCCTCGAATTTGCCAGCGAAATTTGTTTTTCAAATACACAGCGGAATTGTTGCTATGCTATTTACCAAATTTTCTCAACGTCGAATTCATCTAACTCGCTGTTTTTTTATGGTTCGCTACGAAGCTAACGCGGTAGCGTAACAATCGCTAGATACAGATCGACGCCCTTGAAACTAGTTTGTCATATTTTCATTATCGAGTGGTACGCGTTTGATGGAGAACATGACGAGGATCTGTAGCTCTCGACGATGTCAAAAATAATCATTTCTCATGGGATTTTTGGCGGATTCGTTGCCGCAACGAGCCAGCTAAACGTCGAAATCCAAATCGGTATAAATATCGTGCTCCACTTCAATCCGATATTTTTGTTCGTTCGTGATCCGAATACACGTGGTTGTTTCAAAAGGTCAAACTTCTTCAGCGTGTAACAGCATCTTCAGATTGTTTAGTTTTTATATCATAACGCAGATTAAGTAGAATTCTCGAAATCCAGAGGAAGATCCTCGGTGTCGATAGAACCAGTGATATTTAAAACTATCCAACGTGTATACGTACGTATCATACTTGACGAATAATAAA
This sequence comes from Bombus impatiens, assembly GCF_000188095.3. Classification (NCBI taxonomy): domain Eukaryota; kingdom Metazoa; phylum Arthropoda; class Insecta; order Hymenoptera; family Apidae; genus Bombus; species Bombus impatiens. The sequence continues at coordinate 85,258 of NT_177531.1, forward strand.
ACATTTTGCTACCCGTATTTTGACTAGATCATTCGGATTTCCAACGTGGTAATTAACGATTCGTCGTTAATTTGAATGCTCTATGGGAAAATCCGCATGCTGTTATAATATCGAAAAGTTTCTTTCGTTTTATGAGGATACGGTAGACGCGCAACCTTTTTATTTTATATTATTTTATCGAACTACGTACGATCCATTTTGTTCTGTTGAGACAAACACCGCGATATTTCACAGATTTGGTTTCACGTTTGTACGAAGGTGCATTGTTGTAGAAAACACGTTTGCAAAAGGAAGACACTCTCCGGACAACCTAATACATCAGAGCGAATGAGAAGTTCGATGGAAAAGGACGTCCAATCTGTAAAAACTATTCCAAATATTAATACGTTTGATGCTAATAAAATATATCTGTATTTACCTATCTCATTCCTGCAACTGCACATTCTTATCACGAGAAATGCCGTTGTTATTTCTTTATTTAGAGGTAGGATCGTATTATTTTATTCTTTGGATAAATCTATCACATTGTTCTGAGCCGAAAAACCTTTGTTGCACCTTTTTGCAAGGATAAAAACAAAAGAACGTCTTAAACCTATCGATTAAATCTATCGATTGTATCTAGAACTATCTTTGTTAAGTCTTACTGCGTACCCTCAATAGTCTTAGGGACCCATCGTAAATCTCGGGAATTTTCTAGCCAAGGTCCTTCAGACGGAACAAATATCTTTTTTCTAAAGATTATTGTCTACTACGGCTTGACACGGGAAGTTAGTTTTTCTCGCGTACGATGCTTCCCACTAGCAACTTTCTATCGAGGGCGGCTAAGACCCTGCCTAGTCCACCAACTTTCTTATTATCCAGTCAGAAGCAATGTCTGCCGCCCTCACTTTCCTAACCAAAATTGTCATCAACAAATCCGATGGTCCCGTGCGCTAGACATACCCATCATTGGCTTTCCTCCGACACAGCATCGTCACTGAACTTCGCTTATTCTTCATCGTTAGAATAGTCAACGTGTCATTACCGGGTTTCTATCCTTAAATCAATCACTAACTTAACTTACACGTACGCATCAGTGTAACTCTTAAGAGTTGGAAATATAAATTTTATAACCCTGTTAATCGCAGCGTTATACCACCTCAACCACTCCTATTATGTCAACGGAAATCAGGGGATCGATTTATTCGCGGCGTCGATTATTATAATCGTAACGGAAATTTACGACTCCCGTTGACGTGTTTCTTAGTTACTATTTATTGTAATTAACGCATCTCCATATAGATTTGCGAACTCACGTTGTCATTTTCAACAAATGCCTTTAACACGTTGACTGCCACGCGTGTTTTCAAAGAAGTCTCCGTCAGGCCACGCGTACAGCAGCAAGCGTTCTCTGCTAGGTGCTCCCATCGATATTTTATTAATGCGAATCGCTCAAGTGCTGGTCTCAAGAATGATCTTTCGTTTCGTTTGTTCGCAACATTAAAAGCACTAACTGTTGTCGAATAGAACGAAGGAAAGTGTGGTATAGATTATTCCGATCAAATGGTTTCTTATGCCACCACAATTAGAAGAGGAATCAAATGGTACAGAGAACTTGGCATTCGATTCTTTCTGGGAATTTCTGTTGTAAACGCTTTGTCGGTTTACAAAATTGCAACGAGAAAAGATATAAATATTAGAATATTTAGACAATTATTAGTTGCAAAATTATTAGAAAAGGAAGACACTCTCCGGACAACCTAATACATCAGAGCGAATGAGAAGTTCGATGGAAAAGGACGTCCAATCTGTAAAAACTATTCCAAATATTAATACGTTTGATGCTAATAAAATATATCTGTATTTACCTATCTCATTCCTGCAACTGCACATTCTTATCACGAGAAATGCCGTTGTTATTTCTTTATTTAGAGGTAGGATCGTATTATTTTATTCTTTGGATAAATCTATCACATTGTTCTGAGCCGAAAAACCTTTGTTGCACCTTTTTGCAAGGATAAAAACAAAAGAACGTCTTAAACCTATCGATTAAATCTATCGATTGTATCTAGAACTATCTTTGTTAAGTCTTACTGCGTACCCTCAATAGTCTTAGGGACCCATCGTAAATCTCGGGAATTTTCTAGCCAAGGTCCTTCAGACGGAACAAATATCTTTTTTCTAAAGATTATTGTCTACTACGGCTTGACACGGGAAGTTAGTTTTTCTCGCGTACGATGCTTCCCACTAGCAACTTTCTATCGAGGGCGGCTAAGACCCTGCCTAGTCCACCAACTTTCTTATTATCCAGTCAGAAGCAATGTCTGCCGCCCTCACTTTCCTAACCAAAATTGTCATCAACAAATCCGATGGTCCCGTGCGCTAGACATACCCATCATTGGCTTTCCTCCGACACAGCATCGTCACTGAACTTCGCTTATTCTTCATCGTTAGAATAGTCAACGTGTCATTACCGGGTTTCTATCCTTAAATCAATCACTAACTTAACTTACACGTACGCATCAGTGTAACTCTTAAGAGTTGGAAATATAAATTTTATAACCCTGTTAATCGCAGCGTTATACCACCTCAACCACTCCTATTATGTCAACGGAAATCAGGGGATCGATTTATTCGCGGCGTCGATTATTATAATCGTAACGGAAATTTACGACTCCCGTTGACGTGTTTCTTAGTTACTATTTATTGTAATTAACGCATCTCCATATAGATTTGCGAACTCACGTTGTCATTTTCAACAAATGCCTTTAACACGTTGACTGCCACGCGTGTTTTCAAAGAAGTCTCCGTCAGGCCACGCGTACAGCAGCAAGCGTTCTCTGCTAGGTGCTCCCATCGATATTTTATTAATGCGAATCGCTCAAGTGCTGGTCTCAAGAATGATCTTTCGTTTCGTTTGTTCGCAACATTAAAAGCACTAACTGTTGTCGAATAGAACGAAGGAAAGTGTGGTATAGATTATTCCGATCAAATGGTTTCTTATGCCACCACAATTAGAAGAGGAATCAAATGGTACAGAGAACTTGGCATTCGATTCTTTCTGGGAATTTCTGTTGTAAACGCTTTGTCGGTTTACAAAATTGCAACGAGAAAAGATATAAATATTAGAATATTTAGACAATTATTAGTTGCAAAATTATTAGGGTCGTCTGAATATACAAAAAATCCTTGTCTTCGACGGAGTCAGCATAATATCACCGATCGGGAAAATGATTCCGGAAGAAGCATTAGACGCGCATGCAAACCATGTTATGCAAATAAAAGACGTCGAATGGACCGAACAAAGGCACAAAAGAATTTGAAGAAAGCAACAACTTGTTGTCCAAATTGTCCCGGCCAACCTCAGTTATGTATAGAATGCTTTAAAGTTTTACATTCTAAATAATTTTTTTAATAAACCATTTTCGTATTTTTGTTTTATAACAATTCAACTATTATTACAATTAATTATTAACTAACAATTTATTATTATGGAATATCTGTTCAAATACCCACGACGATCCTGAATATCTGTTCAAATACCTATGGAATATCTGTTCAAATACCTACGACGATCCTTCGCAAGTAGTCAAATAAGCGACACCCGAATATGGGTTACTTGGCCTGACCAGAAACTTTGCTGGCACGCGAATACGGGTGTCGTGGCGGTCAACGTGTTAATAAATCGATGAAATTGCACGTAGATTTGTGACGGATATCGTTTGCCCTAAACGGAAGCAACGCCTCACCGATGAAAACATCTTACAACTTCGAAACTAATAATGTTTGCATCCACGTTTATTACGGCTGTTTTGCTTGTTTTGCTGTTATTGCGCGCTTCTAAAGTTCAACCGCATCCTTTCGAAACACTTTTTAGAGAGGTTTGCGAATTACAAATGCGCATAGCGTACAATCCGTGCTAGTTTCCTGCAATCTCGTTTTCAAGCGGCAGAGAGGATGGGGAGAAAAATCACGAGCGAATTTTGCATCGCGATCGAACGAAAGCTCGTTCCGCTTCGGAAATTTTTCGAGTTCGAGATCGTTAATTAAAAGCTGCGCGAGCAGAGGGGAAGAGTTAGTAGGCGGTGCCACATTTTGACGCGTTTTTCACCTACTGTTTACATTTTATCGGGAAAACCGCGCGTCCTGCGTTTCAGGTCAGTCAATTCAAGCGGAATGCTGCACGTTCAGTAGGCTTTAACGCGACCCAATGCATCGTGCACAATGCCGGAAGCACACGGAACTCGTTTTCCTTCATCGGCGATAGCACGGTCGTTCGTTCGCTCGAGTCGATGAAAGAAGACATTAGCCCGAAGCATTGCGTTTTAAGACGGTTTCCCCACCTAAAAGAAGTCGTAATTTTTATCATTTTTTACTTCCAGGATGCGGCTATTTATGCGAGTTCGTATTGCTGCGAAAGTAAAGTAATTAAAAGGACGAGACCTGGACAGACGTTTGTTCCGTTTTAGATAAACGTTTTAAAGCACCGTGTGCTGGTGCGTTCTTCTTAAACTCTTGCACCGAGAAGAGAAATTATGCACGTCAGTTTTAATATGCTTCTAGGACGCGAGTGACGTGCATAGCACGTTGACTGATTTTGAAATAAGTAAATATGGTAGCACTCGCTTAGCAGTAACTGGTTCGGAGCAAGTGGGATATTTTTCTACGAGTATTCTACCTACAAAAGGTAAACAAACGCGTGAAAAACAGGTGCAAGGTACGTGCAAAACATAAAAACACAGTGAAAATGCCTGAAAGTGGAAGAACGGTCTCGCTGCAATGTACCGTGTACTGCACCGTACGATGTTGATCAACAGTTTTTATTTGTCTACTTAACTAAATACTGTGATTATTATTATACGATACATGTATATAGCATCTATAGAGATTATATTGCAATCAGATTCACGAATATCCGTGAATCAATTTCCCACGCAACGGAATAGTCTTTCCCTTTAGCCCGGTAATTGCATCTCGATTACAATTCGGTCAATTTACCGAAAAATTCAAATTTTATTTTACCAATCCTGATCTTACAGTATCGTGTCTTTTTTTTTATCAAAAAGATAGGAAAAAATGTATTTTAAAGTATTTCTACCATCGACTTACGATCTATAGCAGACAGTTAATATTTCTAACAAATGTCTACAACACTACCGTACCATGAAATATGTCGTGTGAATGAACAAGAAACAAAATTATGGCAGATATTTCGAACCAGTCTACCACTGCATCAGCGAACATCGAACACGTTAATCGTCGCTATTGTCAGAACCCATATCTTTCAGCACGAACGCAAAACAGAGCGAAAGTCAGTGCGAGCTTGCGACGCAACGCACGCGGGCAGAAATTCTCGCGATAGTTCGTCGACTTTGGCGTGGTTGGCTGGATAAGCTTTTTATCTCGTCCGGTTTCGAAATTTTAACATCCGTTCGCTTTGACCGGCCAATTTCACGAACGTAGGTAACGGTAGAAAAATAATTGAACTCGTTTCAGCCAGCGATCTTCGTATCCTGAGGTCAGATTTGATCCGACAATTGCAATTAACGCGACGACAAATGAATGACCGCAACCGTGCATACTAGCGTTAGGGAAGGGGGGTGGTGAGGGTGGAGAAGGGGAAACCGGCGGGAAAATCGAGTTTAGCTTTAAATCAAAGTTACGCCCCCGGTGCTCGGCCCGTTAATTTACAACTTGAAATTCAATTTTCTCGGAATTTTGTCAACAATGCAGTTTAACGAGAACGCTGTGCAACGCTACAATAGAGACAATATTTGATTTTAGCTTTTGGGACATTCCGAGCGCCTGGTGGCAGGCGAGCACCGTCACCATGGGAATCGGTGTCGCGATCGCGCTGATCGGCGCGCTCACCCTGCTAGCCGCTGTCACCAGCTTCCTGCCTCACATACTGAAAACGCCTAAGCACACCAGAGTCCTGGGCTCCCTGCAGTTGCTCGCTGGTGAGTACGATCCGCGACTTTTCTTGCGTCTCGTTCTACCTTCTACCATTTTGCTCTCTGTCACAGTCGAGACATGGACGCAGCATTGACATTAATCTTTAAAACTAGGTCGTCGCTTAAACCGGCAACCTTCTCACCGGAGAACATAGAGTTACGTAGAAATTACGTTTAGGGTAAATCGTAAAGATTTATGAAATCTCCACGAAGAGAAATTATTTCGTTCCAACGACCAATAAGGAGACGCCACGTTCGTTGGGTCATCGGTTTTGATAAAACTTTTCCTGCCGAATGTAAAGCAAAAATAAGCTGTCCCATATGTCGGTGGTTTTTGTGAATATTCGTTATTTGGTAAAATATTTAACATTTTTTGATCTCTAAATTTCAAATGCCCTTCGTGATCGATAACTGTGTGTTGTTTTATATTTTTTCGTTTTATTTGTTTTTTTATAGATCCATCTGTATATCTTTATAGAATATTTTTTTCAATCATTTTTTCATTGCTTTCATTAATTTTTCCTCTTTGTCTATTTTTTTTTAATCTGCTGTAATTGCGTTATATTATTTACGATATATAGAGTGCTACATATCGTAAAAATACGAAAAATACTAGTATCTTCAACAAAACGAACATTCGATGAAAGCGGACGCGTTACAAGAGCGCTATCTGGGAAATTTCAATTGAATTTTGTCGCGTACCAAGAATATTTAATCGTGTCTTTAAAAAATTCTGCAAATAACCGATGATGAATTAAAGAATGTATCTTTACTTGGCGGTGAAAGTAAGCGTCACAGGTTTACCAATAGCCAGTAGAATATGGCGGAATAACGTTCAACGTCGATGTACAATTTCCATCGTGATTTATAAAAATTCTATTAAAGTAACCAAGATCTGTTTATAATCGGAATTACTAGGAATTTATTGTTCCTACAACATAGACTGAATATATTTAATATCTTTGTTAAATAACTAGAATTTACCAAAAAAAAAAAAAAAAAGAAAGAACGACAGAATACGGGTCGGCTTGTTTTTCCTCTAAATTCAATCAGAAAAAGGTTTATCAAAATCGATGACCCAACGATTGTGACATCTCCTCTTAAGTTTATCGCACGGATAATATATATAGATGGTCTAGAAGGCCTCTTACCTTCGATGACGTTGACGACCTTAAATACTGACAACGATATTGATCGTTCGAACGTTCCCATAAATGGAGATGCCTGGAATTTCGTATTTATTATACCGATACGAAGTGAACGCAAAAGAATCTATCATCCACAGCCAATCGTTCTACGCTGTTGCAGAATCATTCGCACCTAGATAGTCCTTGAAATCAACGAGAGGTAAGCGAAAATAAAGCAGGCAAACACTGTGCAACCGTGCAATTCGTGATAGATATGTAGCTCTAGCAGTTACGGTTGAACGAAACCCGTGTCCCGTTCGCTCCAGTTTCTCGAAACAATTCCACATTTATTCCCTCTCGTGAAGCATCTTCGCTTTCGTTTAGCTGACTATCGAGCGGAACGCGTAGTTGGAAGCGGTACGCGAACGGTGGTCGCATCGGACGATTACGTTCCGCGCTCTTGAAGCGGCGGATAAAGCTTGCTCGAGTCGGCCGTTCGCCGTTTTCGCGGATCAATGGAAGCTGGAAAGTATTCGCGTGAAATTGAAAGCAACGTGTCGAGCGATGGAAACAGCCGAGAGCCGAGTCGTCTCGTGGACGATCGTTTCGAACGGTTGCAGGCGCGTGTAACACGTTCAGGGGCGGTTGTAGCGCGGCCGGTTCGCTTTCATTATCGTAAAACTCGCGCGGCCACCGCCAGTCGACCGGATGCTGGTTTTTAATCTCGAGCACCACCGCAACGAACAATGAACGGCGTTCTTTCCCGCGGACTTTATTGCCAGGAGTATCGGGCTCGACGCTGCGGAGGAAGCTCTTTCCGAGGGAAACCGAGCAAATATCTTTTCGCCGCGCGTCAAATATCTGCTGCGTTTCGAGAGCGTGAATCTTGCGATGCTGCCACGGGTAAATGAGTTTCCTCGATGAAGCGCGCGCACGTCACGAGCAACTAGACAAGTCGAATTTTCGGCGAAGAGGCAAAGAATAGTAGAGCTGTTGCCTGCAACGTGGTCCGTCTAGTTTTATGTAGCAATAAGGCTCCACTTACAACAATCGCTATAAGCGAGCTTGAAAAATGGAGCACGTAACGGAAAGTGAGAAAACAGAAGATCAGAAGTATACGAGGTTTGAAATATTTAGTTGGAGATGTTCCCAATATTCCAAGCATCGAGATTCCACTTGATTCTAATTACGATAATTGTACGTAATTGAGGTTTACGTAGGTATCGAGACGCTTGCTGGTTCTAAATGGTATCGGAAAATTCTTCAAGTTTCTGCAAATGATCGTCGAGGACGATATATGTACGTAATCCTTAACACGTTGACTGCCACGCGTGTTTTCAAAGAAGTCTCCGTCAGGCCACGCGTACAGCAGTACCAAGCGTTCTCTGCTAGGTGCTCCCATCGATATTTTATTAATGCGAATCGCTCAAGTGCTGGTCTCAAGAATGATCTTTCGTTTCGTTTGTTCGCAACATTAAAAGCACTAGCTGTTGTCGAATAGAACGAAGGAAAGTGTGGTATAGATTATTCCGACCAAATGGTTTCTTATGCCACCACAATTAGAAAAGGAATCAAATGGTACAGGGAACTTGGCATTCGATTCTTTCTGGGAATTTCTGTTGTAAACGCATTGATGGTTTACAAAATTGCAACGAGAAAAAATATAAATATTGGAATATTTAGACAATTATTAGTTGCAAAATTATTAGGGTTGTCTGAAAATACAAAAAATCCTTGTCTTCGACGGAGTCAGCATAATATCACCGATCGGGAAAATGATTCCGGAAGAAGCATTAGACGCGCATGCAAACTATGTTATGCAAATAAAAGACGTCGAATGGATCGAACAAAGGCACACAAGAATTTGAAGAAAGCAACAACTTGTTGTCCAAATTGTCCCGGCCAACCTCGGTTATGTATAGAATGCTTTAAAGTTTTACATTCTAAATAATTTTTTTAATAAACCATTTTCGTATTTTTGTTTTATAACAGTTCAACTATTATTACAATTAATTATTAACTAACAATTTATTATTATGGAATATCTGTTCAAATACCCACGACGATCCTTCGCAAGTAGTCAAATAAGCGACACCCGAATATGGGTTACGTGGCCTGACCAGAAACTTTGTGGCAGTCAAGTGTTAACGAATCGCGTCCCTCTTCCACTTTTACAAAGATATCTTGCACGTTCGTAAAACCTTCTTTCGTCGCACCTGTGCAAAGTTTTGATCGATTAATCCTTTCGCTTCAGCAGTCCAGTCCGCCGAAGCATTGTGACTGGACGGAAACGCGCGCCAGAAATGCGCACATTGTGCGTGGTTGCTGCATATACGTTTTCCTAAGTCTTAAATAACGATAATTCTTCTAAAAACCGTATATGAGATATCGTTTTACTGTCAATGAATTTAACAAATTTTTTAGCGCGAAACAATATACGATCGTTTGGATGTTTGAAATATATTGCGTGGAACGTTTTGATGTTATTTCAACAATGAGTAATTTTAAGAAATGATTAATCCAATATATCAGTAAAATCAACAGAAAATGTCCTGCCGATGATGCGCTGCCGAACCCAGCATTCGTCGCGTGGTCGCCGCCTATAAGCGGCACTCGAAGCGAAAGGGTAAAAATTTTTCTTCGATAATATGGCTCAACTATCGCATCTTGTATAAAATCGTTCTAATCCTTGTAAACGAGGCTCCGTATATCGCTGTATATCCGATCCTTGAAGACAGTTGCAAGAAACGATGAATCTAGCGCTGACTACAATGCGAAGCAGACATTGCTACGATTCTTCTCAAGAGCAGCATTGTCCTCGACCGCCATCGTACATCCGGTACGTGTCCTTAACAAGAGCAATGGCGAGCTCCGTTGCGTCCCATCGATCGGCAATAAACGTAAGGCAAAGGTTTAATATCATACGGCTGAGACCACGGTGCGAATCTACTTTCCAACTTCATCTTCCGTTTCCTCTCTCCCTTTCTCTTTATCAGGCTATGTCCCGTTCTTTTTTCTCGTGCTCCTCGCTTCGCGGTCTCCCACCATCCGATGAAAAACTGAAAACAATAACCGCGATCGTGGCGCGCGGTATCGCGAGAAAAATCTGACCGAGCGAATTGACGCACGGCGAACTCAGCTCGATATCCTTAGGCGAACGTAGCCTGTAATTAACATTAGCCAGACAATCATCTCGCGTTGGGTTCGTGATAACGCACGGCGTCTCGCGTCGTTTCTCGACAATGAGCTTTGTAACACGATTCGTAACAAGTTTCGTAATAAGTTCGACACAGGCTTGCAGAATAGCTTGCGTAATAGACTGCACAATAGGTTTTGTGCCAGCATCCCCGACGGACCCGCGCTCCGTGCTACTCCTTACGGGTAAATTGATTCGCGGATTTACGCTAGATTTTGTGGCGAGTTTTACCTCGGATACGCAGAGATGTCTATCTTTCAGTTTCACAAACTTTGAAGCTAGATGAATCGCGTTCAACGTTATAATAGATCTCATAATGCCTGGTAAGGTTTAAAATTCATACGCAGGCGTACCGTGTGCTACTACGGTTTATACAACTAAATTCGTGGTACAAGCCGTGTCCGGGAAATTCTATAGCTTAAAATACGATGAAAATCAAGAATAACGCAGTTGCGTCGGGAGCTTCATTTTCGTGAAAATCATGCTTGGAAAGTCGTCGTGTAGGTACACGCTTATTCGTCTAATTGTCGGTTATGTATAGGAGTGGAAAGTTGGCAGCAAGTTTTTCCTGTTATATGACGAAATAAGTGGGAACGAGGTTTTTTCGCTCGACGTCTCGTGTTTGAGAAGATTCGCTTTGAAAATTTGACGATTAATCGGGCTAATTCTTAACCGAACGCGTTTCAACTTTATTCCGCGCATCTCGAGCGTATAGTTTCGATCGATGTACACCGTCAACGTTTCTAGATCGTCCAGCGATCCTTGCAGATTAATCACCAGTCGTAACAGCTATTCGATGAATGAGAAGAGAATGACAAGGCGAGAGAGATAGAACGACAGCACGTAGAAAAAAAAAGTTAATAGAGGAACGTCTACTATCTGCGAGGTAACGGGAAAACACGACGTTTCACCAGGAACATCTAGACAACGAACTGTCCACAAAGAAAACGGATATTACTCGAATATCATTCTTCTTTGAAACGTTGACACGTTTCATTTTCTCGTTGGTCGCGCAGCATGCGTCATGCGCCATGCATCGTACGCTACTCTCTCGTCTCGTTGCCTTTAAAACGCCTTTCCATCGCGTATCACCGACCTCGCTTGTTATTATTAATAAACTCGTGGAAAACCGTAATACGCACGAACAGTAATATTATTTATTAGCTCGCCGGCAGCCATATCATCCGATTTTAATCTCCATCGATTTCCAACGTTCTCTCGCTATCGAATTGTAAATTTCGGCCGCGTTGCTGCCTAAATTTGCAATTTTATCGTTCCTCTCGGGGAAAGGTTCGTCGATACCGAGGACGATTGGCCGGCCGTTCGAAATATCGCCAGCTTGGGCGTCTCGCTCGCGACGAAACGAGAACGCAACCACGGCGAGGTCAAAGGGCAGGGAACAGGAAAGGAAAGAGATTAAAAGGGAATCGCGTGGTTGACCGCGGATCGCAGGCTTTATTTACTCGAATCACGTAAACCGAAACGAGGCTCGAATTACCGGCTCGATTTCGCGGTAACAGAAAGCTGGGATGCTGAGGATACCTGAAATTCCAACCATCTACCAGTTGATGTACCCACCGAGTACGAAAAAGTACCGGGTTCAACTCTTGAGTAGATATCGGGTTGACAGTCTATTCGAGAATCGTGAAATTTATATTTGTTCGAATTGACGTTGCAAATGCGGTTTATTAATTTTTACCGCCGCTTTGAGACCTATTTTATCATCCTGAGCTTTTCAAACTTTGTTTCAAACTTTTCAATCGATACGATTACCCAGTTAACTTCGATACGATCGTAATATTTCGTTATACGTAAACGCGGTTAATTATGACGAATAGAGTCACGATAGTTCGGTTTCATATGAAATTTTCTGGCCGAAATACGTTTCGTTAAAAAGAAATAATCGATGAATAAATACGCGGAGTGTTCCAGTGGTGAAAAGGCGAACCGAAAATACGTAGAAAATCTGTCGTGCGACGCGTCGTTCCGCAGAAAATTGAGTTGGAAAATTTGCCGCCGATATGAAAATATATGTACCTGGCTAGTTTCCGGTTAGTTAATGGACGAGTGTACAACCACTGTGGCGGTGAAAATATAAAATATAAGAAACGTACCGTATCGGTCTGATTGTTTTTTCATGTAAATTGCGAATTTCACCTATTCGCCTATTAACAACAGAGCTACCATTTTACCGACACGATAATTAAAAGTTTCCCAAGATTTGATATATCGATGTTTCGATTATTTAAGAAACGATATGCGTAATTACGATAGAAATAATGCACGTCTATACTACATTAATCAACAATGGCTGTTTGCGGTACTAGTAATTGCAACGGTTTCAATTTAACAATTGTTTGTAAAACAATGTTAACTGTGTTTGAATTAGGAGAAAGAAAACAGAATTGTTACCGTCCACTTAAGCATGCCGTTATTCGATGACCTATAGCGACTACGAATTTTCACCTCGTGGAATGCTCGATTTATAGCGGCCGTCCAACGTTTTAAATATGTATAAATTTAATAATTTATTTAGCTGATCCGCTACTGCCATGTCTCTCACTCGGTTTCTGCTACCGCGAAACAATATTAATTTCCATCTATTAATCGTGGATTTTTGGTAAATGTAGAAACATCTGTGCGTTAAGGGGTCGAACCCAATAATGATACACTGTATCATACTACTTCGAATTCCTCTCATTCCTTCCTCTCGCAGACAAATGGCCTGTAATTAAGAGTTAAATTAAAATTGAAGATCCAGCGAATCCAGCGAAGCCTCGCACAGACACGTCGAGTAATTTAGTCGAGTGGCGAGTAATTCGGTAAATTAGTGTGCGGGCACCAAAATTTAGTGGAATATGCTTGCCTGATAGCTCGCTACTGATCGATCGAATCTGTAACTCCACCGAATTAATTTCCCACACTTTCCACACGCTAAATCGTTTAGTGGCAAGGGTTAACTTATTATCATGCATCTTGTACCATTTTCTCGTTACAGCAGTGATGATATGCGGCGGTCTGGTGATGTATCCTATAGGATGGGACAATCGGGAGGTACAGGAGTCCTGCGGGAAGAGCGCCAATGTATACAATCTCGGTGAGTAGCGACGTCAAACTTTTTTCCAAGGAATCGCACGCTCTTCGACTCGTCGTCGATCGACGTCGCCGATCTCGACCCGATTTCCAGCAACAAGCTCCATTGTTGAAAACGCGGCTGCGAACGTTAGAGCGGTGTCGTTAGGCGCGATTCTACCTGTAACGAGGTATAGAAAGAGCAACGTCACACTGCGCTACATCTCGGGATTATTACTCTTACGAATGTAACGAGGTTCTTGGAAGTTTGCACATTTAGGTGGCGAGTCGGCGCGGCGCTGACCCGCAGCCATTCCTGGACCATCTTACGTAAGCTGCCGCAGACTTATGGCGTCTGTAACCTCGCGAAACTACGAGCCACGTCTACAACGAGTAACTCTTGATTTTCTCTTGATTTAAGCTACCTGCGATCGACGCTCGCCGAGAAAATTTCCGCGCTGGTTAACTCGTCGATTGTACGCCGCTCGAAAAACCATCAGACTCGGCTTCTTCTTCTTTCGGAACAAGCAAATCGTTTCCCGCTTCAAATTTGCTCCCTCTTGTTTAGCAGAACTTCGATTCTGGAAAAGGAGAAGAAATAGGGGACGATCGTTGCGATCGATCGATCGACCACGATGAAATCATCCGTTCGACCGAGCAATTTCTCGGAGAGCATCGACTCTACGTTAAAGAGACCAGTTCGTAGCGAACAATTTCTGTTATTTTACGAACGTTACACCGACAAATTTCGTAGCCAGTTGCTTTCCAAATTTTGCTCAGCCTCGTTCAAGGAAGCTTTGAATCTGTCCGAAAGAAGAAGCAGCGTACGACGTTCGTGTAGTGGATCGCAGCGCGCACGAAAATCGTACGCACGATGATCGATGGAATAATTTAGCAGAAATCGTGGATCCGATAACGACGAGATGCTGCGCGATATCGAATCACAGATCGATATGACAGGTGAGAAGTTCGTGGTACACGCGATTCCGCTGACAGACGTATCGCATCTGTTTCAGGAAAGTGTTCCGTGTCATGGTCGAGCCACTTGCTGGTAGGCTCGGTGGCGCTATTAATGCTGTGCTTCGGGTTGAGCTTCTGCGCCGCACGACACAAGTCATCCAACCCACACACCGATCCTCTGCGCATTTGACAATCGAGATATTCCCAATCGATTCACGCCTATGCCTCGCCGAAGACGACCACCCTCTCTTTCGTCACGGTCTGTTGATCGTGAACCGGACGAGCATCGAGAAACCACCACGAGCCTCTGCGTTCACCTGGGTACGCCACCACACGTCACACACCGCACACCACACGTCACACGTCACACGTCACACGCTTGTGCGCGACTGCGTCGATCTCGGCGTCTGTCTAAAGCTGGGATTTCTTATTAGCGTCGGACGCATTTACGCGTCTTTCGGTCGAACGCAACATTTACACGCACACAGATTTCCTATCGGTGTAAAATACTTGTATTATAATACAATGAAGAAGAATATGACAGACAGAAGAGTAACGTACAGTAGAATTTCGTTTGTACGAACGAGTTAACGCTCAGCTTCACGTACCAGCCTCTCGCAAGCTAAACGATCGATCATGTTATTAGGTATCTTTATTATTCGATTCTCAAGAAACAAGTAATTTTTGTGAATTCATTCGTTCGTTTCCAGAAGATAAATAATAGGATAAATTCTGGAGTAAATTTAAAAAGTAGCGTTTTTAAAGTCACACTCTGTTATTCGGTCGAATATAATTTTAATCGTACGCGTATTCTTACAACGACTGTACGCGATCATTTGTGTTGCAAACTAAATTCCCAATATCGAAGAAGAAATAGTTGAACAGGATACCGAAACCACTGCTTCGCCACAATTCCCGAATATCAACTTGTATCGTTCGAACTAGTCAGACGAGGTGTCTTTTCTCAAACTTTATCGCTAGAATTGCTCGGTTAGCCGAACTAACGTGTTCCCCTGTTGAGAAACGAGCTTCTACTGTGCTTCTAAATAATTTTCAACCGTTGCATTTGCATTAGAAACGATGGACGCTTATAGGAAATCCTATCTTAACGCGTCTCGCACTTTACTTACGAACGAATCGTTACGGAATTACCTTGAAACGACCACCGATCGTCTGGTCGATCGACAACGTTTTTTTATCGACGGTATTTCGCCTGCATCAAACTTCGTAAACGATGTGCACTTACCGACAAGTTGAAGCCATCGACACTGAGTTTCGTCAACGGTATGCAAATCATCAACGCTAGCGTCGTCGTTAGTCAGCTCTCGAATAATACGACAGTGTCTTATTTTTGTTTCTTTCGTAACGCTTCGTCTCGTGATAATTTCTCCAACAAATTTTTTATCAGAGACTGCGTCGTTTGTAAGAAGAATATAGTCGACGATCTCGCGTCGGCGAATGCACACCGTTGACAAAATCCAAAGTCGACGAAAACACTGGCGACGATTTCAATCCGATTAACGCGTGCGTAGCATCGCTGAAGCTCAGTGTCGAGATATTCGTCAATGAAAAATTCGTGAATGATCTTTGGTCATCTAAAGGTAATTTTTATGTGTATAGCATAGCGTTTGCTCCACCGGACGGTGTTTTCGTTCCGTGTTAGACGGTTCGCCTCGACACCCTATCGATACCGCCCCCCTCCCACCGTTAAAAAAAGTTCCGCTATAAAAAAAAAAGAAGAAAAAACGTAGATGCGTGGAATGCAAGAAAATCGTCTACGGTATGTTTCAAGGAAGAGAAATTCCAGGAAGATTCATCGAGGAATAAAACTGGACGCGACTGAAGAATCGAATGCAGCAGGCAGCGAGCCTAGCTTGCTAATCGATGCGAAGCTTCTGGCAGCGTTAGACCACGCGAGATTCTCGCGTATTTGAACGAATCGTTTCGCGTTACGATCCAGCCGTCGCGGCTAAATTAAATTACGCGCGCACGACCTGACTTTGCAGCGCTCCTCGGCGTCGCAGACAGCGATTAATTTCCATCAGGGAAGTCAAACCCTAGCTAGAATCAGTGACAACGCGGTCGCGTGAAACGACTTTGCTTTCTGGATCCGATGGCACGGCTGTTCCTCTCCTTCGGAAGAGACGAGTTAACTCGAATTGCCAATTTCATGTAATTTGGTTCCTTTACGTCGACGGTTAGTAGCGAGTTGTAGCGCGACTTTATACGAAACAGTTTTGTTCGTAGGTTTTATACAAAAATAGGGAAATTATCGATCAGGCCATCGAAGCGTTGCTCTCTCGCGCAGGAGACCATAGACGATAGACAATTTTCGTTCTACCACGACGCTTTAATTGGAAATTCTCTGTCTTTTTGCGTGTCGTTTACTACGATACCCGTTGCATCTACGCGCGATGAAAGGTCGCTGATCCGTATCGGAGTTTAGCCAGGCTCCGACGAAAAAGGGGACGTTCCGGGTAGCAAGAATACTTTAGACAGGTAACGCGAACTCTAGACACCTGTTCGTTGTCGGAAACAAACTCCTCTCGCCTATGTTCTTTATGACCAGCATTTGATATTTGGTATTGGAGCGCTACCAGCTCGGAGTTTGCTTCAGGGAGTTCCGTATCCACCTCTGTATCCAGCTTTCGATTGTTTCTCCAGCGAATTCACTCTTCTCGGAGCTGGATAAGGCTACAGTCACGCTGCGTTGCCTTTTTCACTCCGCCTTTGTTCGCGAGTTCGCCATTCGAAAGACTAAACTTTCCACGTTTAATCCTCGTTGTTTCGAGCTATCGCGGTAAGTAAATTTGGTCGAGCGATGGCGCGTTTCGCCGTCACCGATTATCCGTGAGGAGCATATGGGAAAATTGGAAAAATCGAACGACGGCTGATACGTCGACGATACTCGAACCGCGCTCGAAATTCTATGCCGGAGCTCGTTAGCTGCGCGCCAACAAAAGGGTTAGGTGGCTCGATTCAGCCGGTCCAGTGAAAAGAACGAATCACGACGCGCCATCGACCTCTTTCCTAATTTGCATGGAAGGCGCCCGTCGAATTGCGGTTCGCCGCAATTAAAATTATGCGACCGAAAAGGAAAAAAGGCGGGAAGAGGGAAGAGAGAAGAAACGACGGGAACCAGGGGGAGGACAGCTGTTGGGAGTTTGATTTTCCTGGCGGATTTTCGAGCAGGTACCCTCGAACGCGGCGTTTCACGAAGCCGGCTCGCATTGTGTGGATTAAATCCGCGATGCTCGAAGAGGCGTGGGGGCCGGCTCGTTCTGGTTCCACGCATCGTCGGTTTCTCGCGGTCGCGCTTTCGCGTAAGCTTCGT